>NC_136009.1:25729458-25879458 GCF_048128805.1 Centroberyx gerrardi
AGTGACTGGCCACTTCACCTCCATCACTCACATCTGTTGGAGGAAGGGTCACTCTATTCCTGAACTCCTGTGATTGCAGAGAACGTGTGATAGTTCAATTCACATATCTTTGTACAAAGTAAAGAAAAATGGTACGAACAGTTGAAGAGAGTCAGTGAGCCTCGCTGTTTTCCCCCCAATGAAAGACTTTGCTGTTTACTTTGAATTCAGTGTGAAAGATATGAAGGGTTTGGTTTCAAAAATCCATAAATTAATTTTGAAAAAAAGTTATCCGATCTTCATTGCTCAATATTTCAAAAAATACTACTGTTACTATTTTGTAAGTAAAGGTAACAATCACTACTCCATCCATTTTCATGCCTGTAATCATTTTGTTTGTTTGTTAGATGTTACATTTTTCATTTGGTGGATATGTCAGTTTGGAAGGAAACTCTTCATATCTATTGAGGAAAACGTATTTCTAAATAACCTGACAAGTAATCACACATTTTAAAAAGTATCAGAATGAAATTAACACATGGTATTTACCTTTTTGTTTGTAATCAGATTACTGTCATCCCTATACATGATGGAGAGATGGTGGCTTTTGGAGGGACAAGGCTGAACTCCAACCAACTGTAAGGTAATGTAGATCAGTGATTCTCAACCTTTTTCATATCAAGGACCCCTAATTTAGTCCATGCTAGGGCCACAGACCTCCATATGGTGAGATTTTGTCTCTCGGACCCAAATCTGAGAATATTTTTATTGTCAGATATGATTTCGTCCAGAATTCCATGACTATCTGTGTTGTAGGTAGAGAGATAACAGAGAAACTATGATAAAAACGGTCATTCTTCTACATTCTCTAATTGCGATAAATTCTTGTAAATGGAAATAATGGTGAAGTTTAACAGTTTATCAATTTGCTGGGGACCCCTGGTGGTCCCCGGACCCCACGTTGAGAACAACTGATGCAGAGGAAGGAGAACTTCAGGCTCCTGAGCATCGCTGCCTCCCATGCCTTCAAAAAAATGCCAAAATCAACACCAACCATCACGATACAGAACGATCACCAGAGACCGTACTTCCTTCAACAGTTGAAAAAACAATTCGGTGTCAATCAGGAAACTATGGTGCACTTTTCCAGAGCGGTGACTGAAACTGCTGTCACCTCTTCCATCACATCTGCTGAGGACAGGAGGCAGTTGGAGAGGATGTGCGCACACAGCTGCAAAAATTATCTGTCTCCTCTATATTCTCCACCCGTTTGCAACATAAAGCTCTTAAGTAGTTCAGTGATTCCTCTCCCTGAGCCAAAGCATATTTCTCTCTCTGTCCCTGCAGGAGGAGAGGGGTTATCAGAACCAGGACTCCTCGGCTTCATCGCAGCAGCTATCCTGAGGCGGTATGAGTGCTGAACTCGATGGGTTTGGGCTCTAAAAATCACTAGCACTTTACGCTATTGATTGTTTTATTTGACTTGTCAGTTTTTGTACTTTGCAGGTCTGTTAACTGGCCTTGCCCCGCCAGTTATGGTAATAAACTCTTGAATCTTGAATGTAATCTGTTAGTCCCCAACAGTTGAAGTTGGCAAACTGTGTTCTTTTACTTTTCATGAATGCCTGTGCGGTTAACCATGAATGTAGCACCTATTCCACATCTATGGGGACAAGAATATCGTTGTCAGGTGAAAACCTTGCATTGCCAAAATGTCACCTTTTCAGAAACTAAGATAAGGTTTTAAAAGAGTTTCATAAACCCAAGGGAATTTTGTAATCCTTAAATTGAAGTTAAAACATGAAAATCACCAAAACTGGAGTTACACTGTTGTCATGTGAAAACTGTGTAATTCCAATTTTGGCAATGTTCAATGTTGTTTTAAAGTCCCCATGAAAAGGCATCTTCACCCGAAATGCAGTTTTATTTGATGGGAGGGATGGAGGATTGTTCAAAAATCTGATGGTTTTATTGGATGGAATTTATATTTACACCTAGGCCTATACTAGTACGGCTTTTCCAGGAAGTAAAAGTAGTGGGAGTTCATTTCCTGGGGACTATGACCTTTTGTGCTTATGAAACCCTTTAAAAACCCATTAGTTTAATCTCCAAATATGCATGGTCGTTCCCAAAAAGTTGACATTTCGGCGTTACAAGGTTTTCTCCCAACAGCAGCAAAATGCCCTCAAAACTCTTTGTAATCGGAGAACTGTGTTTTTACACTAACAGCAACACACCACGGCTGTATACCTTCCTACTTGTAGTCGGGTTACTGTAATCTCGTCACACGCCGCATTATCCCGCCCACCTGAGCTGTGACGGCACATCACTCACCGGCTCTGACTTGGATGTCTATTAGCGATCTATGGAGACAGACGGAGAGCGATTGTGACAGACACATGATGGAGGAGGCCTTGAGTTGACAGGAGGGAGAGTCGGAGACAGGCAGCCCCGTGTGTGGGGGTGAAAGGGATGAGCGGAGGGCCTGCCAGAAACCTGCCCCCCCACCCCCTACCCACCCCTCACCCACCCAACCCCCCCACCCCCCCGGAGGGCACGAGCTGGTGTGTTTTCACGCCAGCAGATGATAGCAGCCGGCGAGCAGACGGTGTGTGTGTGTAGGAGTGTGTGGCTTTGTATGAGGCCGGCAGCAGACTACACACACACGGGCCTCCGGAGCCGCGCGCAGCCAAGCAGCAAGCGGGAGATAATCGAATACAGCGATGCACGGGCACGCACGTTTGTTTTACTACACTTGTGAAGACCTTCATTGTCTACATTGATTCCCTCACCCTTAAACCACGTGCCTAACCTTAAAGTGGTGTTGAACTTTGGTCGTACCTCGGGTTTAAAATCGGCATACGTTTCCTCCGATGGATTTCGGTGTCACGCTTGCTCAAACTGAAAGGTTTAATAAACATAAAGAAAGTGATTCACTTAACCACATGTGAGCGACAGGACTAGTTTTTTTATGTATTGTCAGAATCTGTTTGTTTATGTGCTAAAAGTGTGATTTTGAGACCTGGTTCTCCATACAATGGCAGTGAATGGAGAGAAAAAAAAAACTTATTCTCCAATCGTCTCTACTGGAGCGACAAATAACAGAGAATCGCAGATTTGGGGGTTTTATCATGAAGGAAGCTACACAACCCAAAGAACTACCAAAGTTCAGCATCACTTTAACCCGCATCCCAACCTAAACCGAATCCTAATTGTAGTTTTAACCCTAAACTTGCCCCTTAAAGAAGTGAGGAGCAGCAAAATGTCCTCACTTTGGAGGATTTTCCTCATCTTTCTATGCTTTCGGGCATCATAAGTATAGAAATACAACACACACACACACGCACGCATTCATAGATACACACATTTACTTACTAAAGCATGTTGACAACAAGGGCAAGCACACACTAACACACATATGCACACTCAGGTATGTTGATAACCTAAGGACACACACAAACACACACCTACACGCACACATACCCACACACACATCACATCACACACTCGAGAAACAAAGAAGAAGATTGACACACACTACTCAGCCTGCCAGAGAAAATGAGACAAATATAACAGCATGGGGGAGAAGCATTTGATATCATCACAGACACTTGATTACAGTTGACAATTGGAAATGTCCTGTTCTATCTTAGTGATGTATGACTGCATTTGTACTTTATGCTATTATGCTTGATTTTATTCAAGCACGATTTAATCACTCTGAAGCACCTTGAAATTCATCCGTTGTAAGAAATGTGCTATGCGGATATTAATATTCTGAGGTTGTAACGGTGGTAGAGAACATTGGTCATAGTGCAAAAGATGCTGTCATCTCCTCCACATGGTTTTCCTCATGCGATAAATTAAATCGGCTGATTAAAAAAAAATATATTATATAGGGCAAAACCTTGCAAGTCAATATCCTCGGTGAAATGTTTATATATAGCCAAAATCCACTGAATTACTGGGCCTAAACCTCCGAAATATACAACACACACATGTTTTCTCACAGTATCATGAGAGCGTTCATATTTAGCATGGGTGTTATTTCCATGCTCTGCCCACTGAGCAACACACAACCACAACTATGAAGCATGCAGGGACATGTATTCCTGAAATACTCTGTACTGTCTAATTACCAGGGAGACAGCTTTTATTTCCAACAGCTTTACACAATTTTAATAGAAAACTATATTTGGATCACTGCATATTTTGTTGATTATGTCCTTTCAGAAGAAGAGTAAGTTCAGAGGGTTAGTCAATTCTCTCAATACACACACCAGTCAAGATAATAATAATCTTGATAGTTTATTGATGCCCATAGGGAAATTCTGTCTTTTTAAGCCTGCCTCCACAGGGAGGTCAGAGGTCAGAGGTCAGAGGTCAGGTTCAGATATAGAACAGTGACCCTGGAGCTGGTAGGGATTCAGTGTTTTGCTCAAGGACACTTCAGCAGGGAGGATGCCTGCCAACACTCTGGGTGAAGGCCGTTCTCCCTAATCACTACATCATCCTGCTTTGGCATTTACAAATTGTGCAGTTACCATCATAGTGATTGTAACTGATGGATACCTAATTTTCAATTATTAAAATAATTTCTAGATTGGGTATGAAAAAGGTTTTAGGGCAAAATTCTTTTGCCCTAAAACCTTCAAAATCAAAAACTTTTAAAATTTTGAAAACAATCAATTTCCTAAATTGAGTGAACTGAAAATGAATCCATCCATCCAAACGCTGGTCTGCGATTCAATAAATAAGGTTCTACTTCAGAATGAACCGCATCACTGCATAAATGTTGCTATAAATGCTTGTATAAATGCATAAATGCTGTTATTCATATCCGTATTCAATTCAAGGTTCATATAAAAAGATCCCCAACAGAAAACAAAAGGGGTCAAAACAAAATCTCACGGTGAATCACAGTACAGTAGAATCAAAACAAGATTCAAGTTGGGAAATTCATTTACTCCCCAACACGTATTTTCCAAGACAGGGAAGCAAATGACAGAACGTCACAGCATGCAGGCCTTCCTCCTCTCATTCCTGCAGGCTATAAATAGCGGGAGTGATGGTTTCCCTATATCTCTGGTTGATGCCAAATGTCCTCGCTCTGCAGGTGTCCTTATCTGTGGCTAATATTAGCCCAGTGCTGCGCTGGATCCACCAATAGCCTCCGTGGAGAGAGAAGGGGGGGGGGGGGGGGGGGGCGGTGGCGACGCCTCACCGGTCCCACAGGACCATCTGTCTTGGCCAGGCGCAGCATGGGATAATGGCATCATGTACCGCTGTTGTTCGCATCAGGGGGATCCGAAGATGCAACCACAGATTCCATCTATCAGCTCTCCTGACCTGGCCAAGGAAATTTCTTGGTATTTAATAGTCGGTTTTGTGTAGCTTGCATACAAATGAAGAAACCGTTGACCCTCATTTGAATAAAAAGGGCATTAGCGCGAAAAGGATGTCAGCAATTACCGCCTTTTCTTCTCTTGGCTGGCACTTGTTGAGTGGAGGGTGCAACTGGTCAAAATGCAGTTCGGATACAGTCGCCCCCCCTGTCACCAGGCACAAAACTGTGACCTTTGCAAACACCCAGAGGTCCTTTCACCGAATCTCATTTACCCCTCCACCAATCAGCAGTCAGGTGCACAGTTACTATAGAAGCCTGTAGCCAATGGGAGCCTGCCAACTTCGCCTCCTCCCCTTGTCGTCCTTCACACCCATGTTAATCCGGAGAGCAAATCTACATATGCCTGGACAAACTTAATTAACACCCATCACTTATTAACACACCCAGCACTGAGCTTTTCTTCTCTAATTAGATGGCTTTTATACGAGCAACGGGCTGACAATGTTCCCGCGGCCTTGAACGCGTCACAGAACATTGCGGGGTCTTTGTTTCCACCCCACCCCCCCCACCCCACCCCCCTCTCTCGTCTTTGGATCAACCACACCGATGCAAGTCGAGCGCCAGGCTATTAATCACCAAGCCATTAGCTATGCATCAATTACTCAAGATGCCCACCGTGGTTTTTGATTAGGGGCTGGGCGAACTCCGGAAGACTGAACCGGTGCATATTTAACAATCGGCTGTGATACGCTTGCCAGTCCTGGTCCTTTTGACGCCCTCCTGCCACATCAAAACGCCAGAGCACATCTGGCCGTGGGAGACGCTCACAGTGGGCACCGAAATGCCTATTGATCCAAATCGCTCAACGATAACCACGGCATCAGATGCGTGGATTGTGCCACGAATTCAAAAACACCCATCTTCTTTGTTAATGAATGTTTCACAGTTTTTGTGCAGAAAGTACTCCAAGCACGGTCAGTGGGAGGAATCTCACATCATTGCATTTCATACATTTTGCAAGCCTGCAGCTGAACTAAACAAACTACAAAACAAACAGCAGTAGTAAAACTCAAAACGACTTCAACGGTCATCTCCTGTCCTGCCAAAAGTTTTACTGGCATATAGTACATCTTTTAGCTGCAGTGATGGTTAGATTTTTATTTATCCAGGAAAGTCAACTGAGCATGTATGGTCTTCACCAGCAACACCCTGCTTCCTGATTATTACTTCTGACCTTTATAATACACAAAAAGAAGAGACTCTTTAGTGGTCAATATTTATTAAGAAGCCCATTAGCTGATGTTTAGCACCTAGTTAGTCTTCCTTGAGTTCAGACACACAAGCCTCAATATTCATAGACAAAATGTAAAAGTTAAAAGCAAAATGTACAGTTGTGACAAAAGACACCAATACTATAATTTATTAAAAACAAGCCCAATAAATAAGCTTCCCAAAACTTCAGCTACGTGGCCATATGGTCAAAACACACATTAGATCTGCTTTTTTTCATTCTTGCAAAACAGGTGTTTCATCATTTTTTAAAAGGATTACTTCACTTCTTGCTGAATGGATATCAAGAGGCAACATATTCCAGAGAGTAGTAATCCTTTGCTGCTCCAGTGTAGCTATCCAGTTGCCAACAAAACAAGACTGTGGTTGTAAATCTGATTGTGTTCAATTTGCTTCATTTAATATGGTTTGCAAACTTCCCATTTACTGGATCCTTCAAGTGCCAGATATTATGGAAGTTATTATTATGTCCCTTCTCACCACATTTGCTTTATCTTGTTTTGGTGTTCTTAGCCCGTACATCACAGAATACTGTAGTTGTACTCGGTGGGTTGGTAGTAGCCTCGAGGTTACAGGAATGGATTTGTAACCAAGGGGTCACAGGTTCAAATCCCTGTACTTGGCTGGGAAAATCTGGGCTGGAAAAGCGAAGCAGCAATGCTCTCCCCTCACTTGACTGCTGCCATCGAGCAGCTCTTGAGCAAGACCTCCACACTTTAACCCGCAATTGTTTCAGCCACTCAGCTGCCGGCAGTAAAAGACTGTGGTTATACTGGGTAGTTCCCAGAAGTGTGTGGATGTAACTGTATGCAGGGCTTCAGTCAAGACCAACTTAGTCGAATCCAAATCAATTCCATTACCAGGTTCAGTAAGGTTCGAGTCAAGACCGGGTCCAAAGTGGGTCGAGACAAAGTCTAGAACAAATCGTGTTCTATTCAAGATCATGGCCAAAATAGGCAATAAAAAGTATTTCCTAATGCAAAAAATATGATTATGGAGTTTCTTAAGGATGAATAGAGATGTAGATCTATCTGCAAATCCAGTCTGTACTGTACACTTCAACATCCAACTAATCAATGCATAGGAATTTGATTAATCAATGCGTAGAAGGGCCATTACATAATAAGTTTCAGCAGGTTTTCCAGGTGAAGTCCCTTAAGTTGTTTGTGGTGCTGGAGAGAAAATAAACCAAACATCAGTAAAATTACCAATTTTTTAGATTTTTTTGAAAAGAAGGAAAAAAGTCAGGCAAACATCCAATAGTGGCCAAGAACAAGAAAAATACAAGTAAAAATCCGCGTAAGACAGAGTAAGACATCAAAAAATGGTCTGGAGTCTGGAAACTGGACTCAAGACTGAGGTACTACAGCTCTGACTGTATGGATGTGAAGCAGAGTGTTGCTGAGTAAGAGAATATGTGCTCAGCAGAACTTACACCAGATGAATCAAGTAAAAAAAAAAAAAAAAACATTTCTGTCCAACTTCAACATCCAACAACCTGTCATTCAGTACGGTCTGCTGCCATCCTTTGTTTTCAGCCCCCCTGCTTCCCTCTGGGGAGACTGAATTACAGGCTGTGCGCTGCAGCGCTCATGGGTGGGAGGAGACATAATCTCATGCTCTCCTGGGTATTATGGGAATAATTGTTCAGCCAGATGCTGAGATGCCAGCGCTCATCACCGGAGCCATAAACAAAAACAGACACAGAACATTGGCTTGTTCTGACAGCACGTCTTGTATGAAATGACTGCAGTCTCTACAATATTGATGAATGCGAGCGGCCTGACCGTCATAGCGAAGCCAGTGTGTGGACTCGGTGTATGAGACTCTTAGAGTTCGAGAAGGTGCCATGTCAAGTTTCATTTATCGATACAGTGATTTTAACAATATGTTTACCACTGGGAGGAGGGAAACCACTTGAAATGCAGAAACAAGGAGATTTATTCAAGCTTAAAGGCATACTGAGCAGGATTTTGCCGGTTGTGGCTTGTAAACACAACTTTCAAAGTTGACCCCTCCTCCCTAGCTCAACAAGACGCGAAACACATACCTCCTGAACACTGTTGCCAGAACTGTACAAAATGCAAGTGCAGCAAGGCGAAATGCCAAGCAGAAAAGGCTCGTTCCAAAACGAGAGTGAATCTGGGGTTGGCTTTCACCCGTTGGCGAGAATTGAAGACGGGGATGAAGAGTGACGTGGAGTTGGCCTGTTTTCTGTTGGACAGGTAGGTGCCGGTTAGCTTAGATGTCAGCGTTTCTACTGCAAAGAAGCTACGTTAACGCTAGCTAGCTGCCAGCTCACGACACACACTAGCTCTGACCAGAACTCCAGTGACTGTGTATTAGAGTTCGGGACTGCTAACAGAGAACGATTCAGCAGTGGTTTTAGTTGCAGGCGGCCACACCCACTGCCAAAAGGTTGACATGCAGAAACGTCCCGAACATTCAGAGATAAGAAAATAGAGGCAGAAGGCAGGCTGTCTGCAGATACAGACGCTGTCACAGGCTACCAATGAGCCATAAGTAATGATTGAGTAGGATCATTTTTGGAGTTTATGCTAATTCAAGGGGGGAAAATCCTGTTCAGTATGCCTTTAACATCGCAAAAAATCACGTTATAAAGCTGCAGAACATTTATCGCAGTGATAAGTGTTCCTTAATATTTTGGCCAATATGGGAGCCCATATATTAACAATATAGATTTGCCATAAAGTGGTTTACAGAGCAACAATGGAGATGAATACAGATAAAAACAAGTGCAACTAACTTTTCACAGGTAAGTTAAGAGGCCTGATGGGTGCATTAAAAGCCTATGCGGAATTGTTAGTGGTGGTTTCCCAAAACCCAAACCACCTCAGCACCTCAGAGATTTGGGAAACCTGATCCAGGATTTTTTTTTTTTCAATCACATCGTCTTTGATAAAGGTCAGAATATTACAACTGGTCTAACTTGATTGAAGTGTATTGAAGAACCTTTTTGATATGACTGTGCGCCCTGTTCTCATCTATCAAGTCCTTGCCTGAAGCAGTGAAGTCAAACCAGAGGCAGAGTTGGGTCCAAAGTCACCATGATGAAGGTCTAGCACCCTCAGGCTAATCACAACAGGACGCCGGGTATTGTAATGCCTTAGAAGGCTGTTCATTTCCAAAGCAGAGGTTCGGGATAAGTGCTTTTTAATAAAATCCTGGGCTAGCGGACATGAAAAGAAAGCGCAATGAAAAGCTTCTCTACATTAATTGACACTCGTGGGTCCATTAAATACTCGCAATAGCCTGGTGTAATTTCTCTCGATCAGAGCACTCAATGCAGTGAGGTTCAAAAGCGATCATGGGAGTTAATTACGTTCAAAAGAGTGCCGCGGTTTCATCACATGAGATTGCGGTGAGGATTAATGGCAGGCGTCACAGAAAAATCCAATAGAAGAGTGATTAGCATTCCTTGGAGATAGTCGAAGATTCAGTGCATTGCTTGATAATCAGAGCGTATTACTCCGCCTCAACTTGACACACAACATGTAATTTCATCCCAAAGGGAGAGTAGATTCATCATGGTACAAGGGGGGGAATCATTTTTTAGGAACATTATTGTGGAAAAGGTCCTGTTGTCCTTGAACCACATGTGTCAGTACGTACGGTGAAACACTGAGATGCCGATGCGTCTCTGCCCCAATGTCACCAAGACAAATTCCTCTATATTTATGGTGCTTGCTGGTTAAAGTGAGCTGACTCTGAAATATAGTGAGCTGGCAATCATGGCCAAATAATGATGTTATTATTATGCACTGGCTCTTTAAAATTTAATATGGCTGCCTTGTTAAAAAAAAATGTTGACATATGTGCAGTAGCCTGAGGTCAGTGATAGTCAGGGCAATAATTCCGATGGGTAACAGCGCCACAACAGTTTTGCTTTAATCACAAAGGGACATCTTGTTGCCAGGAAACACTGCCATACATTTCTGATCATGTGACTTGTGGCTGTGTTCATACCAAGCATGTTTATTCAACCTCTGGAGCGTTTCCTCCTGTAAACAATGCTGTTCGAACTCAGGTGGCAACAAATAACGGCACAAAGACGGCTGAAAATGCGATTCTCAGTCCTCTGACAAGAGAACTGTGGAGCGGATTTGTTAGGAGTGAGAACGTAATCTGAAACAACTACAGGAAACAACCCCAAAACGCAAGGGTTTATGAGAATAAGTGTAGCATAACAAAATGAAGTCTGGACTGATGCTCATATTCAGCTATTTCTGTGTGTGCTCTTAACTGGTATGAACACTGGAGAAGAGCAAAAAGTGCAGACAAGTCCATCATGCTTCTGCTAAAGTTAAAGGGACCAGAACTGGATTTGTTTTGATCCCCCCCCCCTGCTGCCAAAATCTCTCACCTGGCAGAATAACAGGTTACCAAAACTCTGCCCAATAAACTACTTGTGAGTCCATGTCACTAAACAAACCAAATACAGAATTGCAACAAAGTATATTTTTGTATTATAGTTTGGACCAAAGATAACAAGCTGTAGGTGTGATCGCACCCTTACTTTGTTGCCTGGTGGTGGGAGGGCTGCCCATCTACACTGCTGCAAAAATAGCCTGGTGGTTCACACCCCTACGTAGCTGCACCGGTGTTGTAACAATGACGAGGAGTTTGGGTTGTTTTTATAACTCTTGACTCCATAAGAAAGCCGAATCTAATAGGTTTTGCCTTGAATACAGTTCTTGACTTTGATATTGCTTGCATTAGAGCATCTGCATACAGAGTGGAAATTTATCATCTGCTCTGCTCCCAACCCCAATTTACACTTAGATGAGGCAACAAGAACACTTGAGGAAGACATTGCACGTCTGTTTCAACAGCCGCTTGGCTTGGAGCAAAGTCACGGCACCCCACTTGTCTCTCCTCCTAGCCTTATCAACCACACACACACACACACACAAACACACACACTCACGTGCGCGCACACACGTTACCATGCGTTTAATACTGTACACTGCAAATCACAAGCTTGGCAAGAAATTGGCCAGAAAAGCTAGTATCCAGATGTATCTAAGTAAATCTCAGGATAATTTTAGTCAAATTATCTCACTACACTGGTAGATCATTTTTCCAATTAAAATACATTTCACTTGATTTGTGTGAATATGACTTCTTTCAGGTAATAAACACGAAAGCAAGGAATTAAATCGTCAAACAAGAATGTTTTTCAAGTAAATGTCTTGAAACAAGTGACATTATCCTGGGAAATAAAAGGCTTATTTACTGAAATCATCAAAATGATCTGTGCAGTGCAGTGAGATTTCCTGCAGTGAGATTTCCCCCCCGACTAGAGGAGACACTCACACACACACACACACACACACACACAGATCAACTCACACATGCACAGACTGGGTTTGATCGATATATCGCTATGTTGATATATCAAGCCGATATTGTCCTTTAATGAAAAAGGAGATATTGGCCAATCATGTGGCCCACTGTCGATACGATGGAGGTTCCTCCCTGATCACAGCTACATGAAAACAGTCTAACAGTTGCTATAAAAGTTTGTTTTTCACAAATTTTAGTCTGACTGAATTATGTATTTTGTAGATCAATTCTTCAGTTAAAAGCAAAAATGTATCCCAGAGTTTCCCTGCCATTTAATAGGTTCAGTGGGTCTCCCTGCCTTATTAAAGAGCTGCTAACCCTAAAATAATTTAATCAGTCTGAGTTTCAATGGGGAGTTTGAGTTTCACATGATGGTCTAAATGTTTCAGAGGCTTTTCCACCCTGACAAGAATAAAACGCTGGGGCAAAAACTGAATACTTGGATTTTTTTTGGCATGAAAATGATCGGAAATATCGGCTATTGGCTGCTTTAATACAAAAATATCGGCACAAACCTTCACAAACCCATATAGGTCGAACCCTAATAGTCTGCACACACGCAAACACTCACATGCACACCACACACAAGCAGACACACGTGCACACACACACGTACATACAACCCCCCCCCGATGACACACATAAAAGAGCACACTCTTGCACAATCAAGCACCCCCTCCTCACACACACACACACACACACACATACACACACATACACACACACCACCCAATCACAGCACCCCACAACAACCCACCCGCCACCTCGTTCAGGTCTCCAGAGTATCGGGGTCCCTGGGTGTTTTTGGATGCACCGGGCGTCGCCGACAGCGCTCGAGCATCCAGCCTGCTCCTCCCACTGGGTGTTGAAGCATTCCATCGCTCCGCCCCATCTTAAGCTCCAGGCTCATTTTATTTCAATTAATTAGCATAAATGTATGTGTGTGAGTCCTCATACCCCCCCCCCCCCTCCTCCTCTCAGCCACCCCCCGATGATCCGGTATGCAAATGTTAATTAGAAATTGATGTATTGCAGGAGGGTTTAAAGTAATGACATCCCAGGGGGGAACCTTCACCATAAAATGCAGTAATCCTCACTGACAGTGTAGCTTCTGTAGCACAATGCGTCTAGAAAATGCACCTCGGAGCCAAAACCGTCTAGCACGCATAACGCACATCAACTGTTGAGATGAATGGGGGAGGATATTAAGAATTCATCACAGCAAATTTGGAGTGGAAGATATTCTGAATTACTGAGAGTATCATTTCTCTGATTTCAAAAAGGCTGCAAACACACTTGTTTGAAGGAGAAAGCAAGTGTAGCAGGGATATGATGTGTGTTTTCTGTATAGGAAATGTGCTTGAGTATGTGTGTGTGTGTGTGTGTGTGTGTGTGTAAATATATTATTGTTTTGCGGCCTAGAACTGGAAGGACATGAAGCCTCTTGAGAAGAAGAGTACCACAGGCAGGAGAAGACATCCATGGACAATTAGTTTAAAGGTGCTATGTGTAGGATTTTAACAATAATAAATCATTAGCACAATCATTTTGAGACATTAGTGTAATTATTACTGAGATGATTGGCTGCCTCTACTGGCCTCTACACTGCATTTTACAATGTGTGCCACTAGGTCAGGAGAAATGTGATTGGTTGCTTTATGGCACAAAGGGAGATTGCTTTACGGTGCAAACCAGGAAGAAGGTGCTGTTCTTCCAGTGCAAATGGAGCTAAAGCCTTATGAGTTTTTCGCAATGGTAGATGGAAAAATCACCTCCAACGTGTTTATTCTCTTCAGTAAAGCCAAAGAGAAAACCTGTGACCAAAGAAGCAGCATCCTCTTTATGACGGGACATAAAGATGGTTTATGGGAAATACGGTCTGAATTCTGAGAAACAGGATACAAGAAGTAATGATTCACAATACAATCATCACATGATAGTGCGCACGAGGGAAGGCCATATGACAGAAGCATCTATGGAGGAGTCTGAATGGACAGTAGAGAGGAATGTGTCCAGGTCTATGTTATGCCTAATGATTTAAGAAGATGATCCACTTGTGAAGCGAGGTCACTTAGGGGACAAGAATGGGTCAAGGAGCACAGGGATAATAAATAAGAAAGGAGGAAGCTAATGACCGTCATAATGCATGTATGGTCAGTTGTTTTCACCCTCAATGCAAGGAAGTTCAAGCCTCTGACTAGGGAAAGACCCGAGGCTAACTGGAAACAATATGACGAGGAATAAGGAACAAGTTGCCCTGAAATAAGAACACTTCACATGTCAGGGAAAAACCCATGAAATTGACGCACAATGACTCTTTGGCATGAACAGATGTGATCATGAACATTCCCACAGAATTAGAGATGGTAGAAGAAAGTAGAAGAATAGTGTAAACCTAGCACAGTATGCCATAGAAGAGCAGGCAGAAGAGTTCATTTGGAGACATCAAGAGGAAATTAACCAGAACTCAAGAAGTTGTGTAACAGTGTGGAACTTTACATTTTATTTGAATTTTTACCTACTTTTTGTAATAGAGATTTTTACTTTTCAATTCTTTTTTGTCCCTTTTCTATGTAATTGTCCTACGCTATTGTTGTTGTAACTTAATTATTCAATAAACTTTTTAGAAAGGCATTCAACAAGTCTCCTTTTCATCATTCATCTACTGAGTGAGTAACCATTTTCTCACAGCCCTCACTGAGCCGCATTGCTTGAAGGATTTAAAGCTGCGTTAGGGAAGATTTTTATATAAGTATACACCGATCTTATCAGCCAATCAGGAAGTGGAACTGCAATAGAGAAGTGTCCCATCCCCACAAACTGAGACCCTGTAGTTTCGCCCTATTTGACCGATGTGACTCCCAGTGACATGAAACTACAAACTGTCTCCTAAACAGCAGTGAGCAGCGCTCCGTCTTGAGAAAACTGGACTCACCAACATTAGATTTTTTTCCTCTCTCGTCCCTTTTCTATCCTTTGGTATAAAAGACATACTGTATATAAAGACAGTTCAGTATTGAAGTCCTCTTGCTGCTATTTGGGGCCACCAATGTGCAAAGTTGCCTGGTGAAACTTTAAGGTGTTGTATATGTGTAATTCCTGCAGACTGGATCTAGTCTCTACATGTCAAACTAGTATATTTCTATATTTATCCTCCTTCGGCTTAACTATGAGTCCTGAAGTCATAGTCATAGTGGGGTTTTAATATAACAATCAATAACAATCAATAGTGACCAGCTACAATATTACCAAATGTGCTATATCCAGGGGAACCTCACCAAGACTAATTTATGTGCAGGTTGACAATATGCGTGTGTGTATTTTGACTGTACATGTGTCTCTGCATGCACACTTATATGTATGTCAGCAGTATGTGTATGTTCATGTGCATGTCAACCATGTATATATGAGTATGTGCGGTTGTGTGTGTGTGTGTGTGTGTGTGTGTGCCGGTTGATGTTGTGTCTTCCTACTGTGGTCTGCAGTAAACTAGATCCACTCCTCCTCTCTACCTCAGTACATCTGACATGACAGCTACTGGTGTTTTAAGACCAGGGGACCTTGAAATGGGTTTACTGTCAATGGAGAGAGAGAGAGAGGGAGGGAGGGGGAGAGAGACAGACAGAGAGAGAGAGGGAGGGAGAAAGATAGAGAAGAAAGAGACAGAGGGGAGAGAAAAAAGAGAGTGCCAAATATGACAGATAGACGCGGGAGAAAGTGTGTGTGTGTGTGTGTGTGCACATGAATGTAAGATGTTCATGTGGGCGCGTATTCATGTCAGTCTCCATGTTTGCATGTGTATCTGTCAGACAGAAGACAAAGAGAGAGAGAAATAGAGCATTCGAGGAAAAGGGAGAGTGATGGAGGATTGAGACGGCTTTCCTCATTCCTCACCCTCTCAGACCCCAAAACTGCACCAGCGGCAGAGCGTTCACCCCCCCCACTCCAAGTCTTGATACGGGTTAAATTAAAAAAAGAACTATTTATTCATGTAGTCAAAAGCTAGCCGAGTGTACAGAGGCGTCGGAGCAATGGCAAGACGTTTCTCCTCGCAGTTACACTCTGTGAAAAGCAGCGTGACTTATGAGACAATAAGACGCGGAGATGTTACGACCACGGAGCCGGAGACGGCGGCCCATCTCTCATCCATCAAAATAATGGCTGTAAAGAGAG
This sequence comes from Centroberyx gerrardi, assembly GCF_048128805.1. Taxonomy (NCBI): domain Eukaryota; kingdom Metazoa; phylum Chordata; class Actinopteri; order Beryciformes; family Berycidae; genus Centroberyx; species Centroberyx gerrardi. Next base: position 25,745,615 of record NC_136009.1, read on the forward strand.
ACATAAAACATAAAGTGTCATTGTTCAAAGTAAATGTCATGTTGTCAGTTTCTGCAGAAGCAATAACATGGGCCTGTTGTCAAATTATTGATGGGGAGACGTATGGAAAAACACTGAGTGCGTAAGAAAAGTCTCCGAGACAACTGAGGCGTGGATCGTGGGGAAAGGAGGTAGGACTCAGTATTAGGGAGAGGGTCGTAATATTTTGTAGCCTCAGAGAACAAAATGCACTCAAACTTAAGCTCTACGACTGTTGGCGTGCAGAAAAATTGATACAAACTGCGCTTACATTTTTATTTCATTCATTTTACGACTTTAAAGCTGCACTAGGCGAGATTTTTATGTCAAAATACACCCGTCTTATCAGGCTGAATCAAAGAAGTGGGGCTGCGGTAGAGAGGAGTGTCCCATTTCCTAATTTAGACCCTGTAGATTTGCCCTATTTGCACAAATGAAATTCTGATATCAGATATGGACACTTCAGGATTTCTGGGTATTGAAGTCCGAATTTTTCAGACCGTTACCTGTTACCGTTTGAAGCCGCCAACGTATGAAGTCGCCTTTAAAACACATGAAGCATAAATAAAATCACTGAGGACGTCAAAATAAAGCCAGAGACACGTTTCCATCGCGGTTCCCTGTGAAATTCAGCAGCGTGACATCATCACTGACACCCTGCTCAACCTTGTGAGAAAAAAAAAAAAAAATCCTATTCCGCTATTTTACCAGCTAATCTCCATGTCCCTGTCACGCAACCCCAGATGTCCTACCAATCCAAAAGCAAACAAAGGATTTAGAAAACATTTGTCGCATTTCCCTCCCTCAGGCCAATGTCATTACACGCTTATTAAATCACTTATCACCCGGGGAAATGCGCGGCTAGCACACTGGCAGCGACATCAAAGGTTCAAACCCCTCTGTCCTCCGTTCTCCAGAGATGGATCATGGTCTCCGTAGCTGTCCTGATTAAGTCCCCCATGCGGCGGGAAATGTTCCCTGCCTTGAATTGTGTCTTTCTCAAATAACCTGAATCCCTCCCAACGGACTTCTCCTCTGTGAGAACACGGCCTTCTCCGCTCTGTGGAGATTTCATGCAATTTCGTCACGTACGATGATGCATTTGGGTAAAATGTCATCCCGGAGTGGGGGTTGTTGGACTTTTAGTATCTCTGTTTCGCAAGTTCTTATGGAGTTTAAGGTGTGACATTATAAGTTGGTTAAAGTCGAAAAGTTGGATCAGTCCGAATTTATTTTGAGTAACACCACTTTTGATGTAGATGAAATGTCAAACTTCTGACAGGAAAAGTTGCGCTAGATAAAGGTTTCATGAAAAAAAAAAAAAAAACGGACACTCTCAAGGGAGACTATAAAAGTATATGACCTTTATACGTGAAAGGTATGTGAAAGGTGTGGAGGTATGTGCACTTTAATGCCTTACACTTAGAAAGGTCTTATACTTCCACAGCCTCTGCTGGGAGAGTCCATGATTCATGCTTGCCTCTTGATGTACGGTATACATCCACATATAAACATACATAGTGTACAAAATATCAAGAGCACCTTCCTAATATTTTGTACGATCAATACGTTCTTCCCAAGCGGGCCAAAACCACGGGTGAATTTTGAAACCAAATATGAAAGTGGCGGAAGCGGCAGTTCCTCTGACGTCCGCTAGAGGCCGGCTCCAAAAAGACTCCAAACCGCCCAACTCCATGCAAGTCAATGGGATCACAACCCAACTTCTCACTCAAAATATAGTTAATACATTAGTAGGTCCACACTGAGGACCCACTGCAGCGCTCCTCACCTTCTGTATTTGCCTGATAGTTAATACATTTTTTCGACAAGAGGTTAAGGTCTCAGTAGCTAATTTCACTTCTTCTAATGTGTGTTCTTATGGCGATTTTCAAAATAATTGTGTCATTAACGGGATATAATGGATATAAAACAGGGTTGTTTTCATATAGTGATTGACAGGACAGGTCACCTGTCCAATGATTGACAGGTCGGCGATTATGAGCCAATAGCAGGCAGTGCTGCAGCTCTGTGGACAACCCAAATTCCACCCTCGGCATCGCTTTGGCTGCTCTGGCTCCAAAAAATATCAGTGACCGCCATGTTGACAAAATGGCCCTTCAGAAGCCAATTGGTGATATCACACTCACAACGTCCATCTTTTTTTACAGTCTATGGTTCTTCCCAGGTCGTCTTGGAGAGAGCGAACTTCTTAAGAACACAAGAACAGAGAAGCATCCTTACAGAGGATAGAGATGGGCGGTGAGCTTGACATCACACCATTAAGACACACATTTTCCCAGCCGTTTCTACCGGTTCTGTAGACCGGAGCGCCGTTTGGACATGATGCATCGTTCTCGCAATGAATCTCGGTGCCTCCCATTCGTCCTCATCAGCCAAGTCACCATCCGATGCCTCTTCGTTTGGAAAGTAAAGTTCAGGGATCTTTATCTGTTCTCTGTCCTCGCCGTTCTTTTGTTCTGGAATTGGTCGATTATGTCAAATGCGTCATGGGGGGACACGAGAACGCCCAAGAACGCAGATTAAGAAAGATCCTATAATGTCTCAGTCGTCTCAAGGCCCAAAACTCCATCTTCCACCTGTCTCCTCCCCTTCATCTCCATCTCCCTCCATCTCATTATCGAAAATCCTCCTCCGTCTCCCACGCTGCTGCGCTGCCAAGCAGGAGTGAAGGGCTGTGCAACTCGTCAATCACGTCTGGAGGAGAAGAACCCCGCTGTCATTGGAAAAAAAACCTGTAATTTCGATGCTGTTCTTTACCTTACCTGAAATGAACGTTTTTGAAAGATCATTGTGTGTGTTGGGTGAGTGTCACAACTCTTGGGAAACCTGTTAAAAAACCAAAAAGAAAATTAGCATTCCTTTCCATATCCATCTTCTCCTTTCATGACTGAAGTGGATTTAACAGGTCAAATGATTAGAGGATCATAGCGGTCACCTGGATTCACTTGGTCCATCAAATTCATGGATGTGGTCCTCATGTTTTGCACATTATGTCTGGCCAACATAACAGAAATCCAACAGCATCCCACCCTCTGATACTTTCCTGTAGACAAAATGATTGCAGATATTTGCTACTCTGACAAAATGAATGCTGTCAAGAAAGTAGAACTCACTATTGAATGTTATTGAAGTTATTAGCTACAAGGAGACCTTTACTTAAAAAAACTGCAACATTTTCAAGGATGTACTCATCGGTGACTTTTAGATATTGAGCATTGAATGTCAGGTTACAGTTTTTTTTCCAAAGTGGATGTGTGGCATTTTGGATTGAAATCCCTCACATTTAACAGCCACCGCGGAAAAGCATCCTCCATCTGTGCAACACTATCCAGCCAAACGATACTACCTGGAGACAAAACCAACGGCGATGCCAGCGAGCCTGAGTCATGGTGAAATCAGCTTCACATTCACATCCACGTTCTCCTGTGTTGCTCCTGTACATGGAGGAGGCCTTTTCCAACAGACTGACTGTCTTTGGGGCTCCTTCTGCGTAAATGTCACCCTACTTCAGACGTCACACTGGAAATGTCAGTCCGCTACCCTTTTCATTAGCTCACTAGCTCTCTTCTCGATTATACACCATTTTCCATTAGAGGGATCACACACCCGGGGCGAGAGTCTTCTTGTGCGCTCTACACATTGAAGTGTGACTGCGAGACTGAGGAACGGGTGTTCTGGATGTTCTGGCGCCGGGACGCTATGGTTCGATGTTGTTTGCTCAGCCGTGATCACCTGTTATTGAAAATCCTCCGCCGTTTCCCACGCCGCGCCGCTGCAGGCAGAGGAGTGGTGGGCTGTGCAAACCGTCAATCACGTCTCCAGGAGAAGAAAGCATGCTGTCGCGGAGGAAGCGCAACTGTAATTTTGGTGTTTTCTTTACTTGGAGTGAAAGTTTTGAAGGTTATTCATGTGTTAGGTGAGTTTCGTGAACCTTGGGAACTTGAAATCTGTTAAAAACCAACAAGAATTGGCATCTTTTTCTTCCTTGCTGAAAAATGCATTTGGCAGATAACATGGTTTTTGTCCATCAACAGCAATAAGCTCACGCCATCCACTCCCACAGAACATTACATTAAAACACATAGTACAAATACATAGTATACATACTCTAAGTTCTCCGTTAACAACATATTAGACAGTGTATGCATAAGTTCAATGAGTTTAGAATCACATTCCATACGATATATATGGGCAGAAACTTCACCTTTAATCTCCATCTCCATCTCCATCTTTCTGCCTTTAAATGGTCATGCAGTCGAAGTTTGAATGTATTTTACTGAATGTACAAAATATTAAGACTCTCTTTCTGAATACTGAATTGCACAATCCATGTCTCAGTTGTCTCACGGTTTAAAAACTCCCTCTGTAGCCTCTCTCCTCCCCTGCAGCTCCCTCTCCCCTGCATGATTAAAATAGATTTAACAGGTGAAGTCAGTGAGGTTATCACAGCTTCTGCCCGGATTCACCTGGCCAGACTGTTTCATGGAAAGAGCTTGATGTTGGATGTTTTTTGCACTTAATATATGAAGCTCCAAAATGAGATATCCACCATTTGAAAAGCAAAATGATTGATGACGCAAAATTTAGACGAGTTATGGTACTTTTTGAAAGATAGTAGAGGGTGGCTGGTTCGAGTCCCTGGACTGGCTGGACACACACACACACAAACACACACACACACTCACACACACACACAAACACACACCTCCACCAGTCCTCGGTTGAAGAAATCAAAACACATTGCTAGCCTGGATCCTCAATATTTTAACAGCACTGAATGATAAACTTTGGTTTACATAAAGCTTATCTACATCCAGTTTACAAGGTTTTTTTCTTCCAGAATGGTAATCTGTACATCTCATATATACTCTGATGAAGGTCTAGCAGAACAAAAGCTTAGCCTAATAAATGCAAATTGCATGGATCTAAATCATTTCTTATGTACATGTCCAATCCCATCCTCTCCTCCCCACTCATCTGTTCCCCTTTCTCTGTCAGCAGCAAACCTGTTATTTGATGTCTGCTGTCCGTCAAAGTCATCGCCCTGCTCTCTCTACGGGCCAAGGGTAATATTTGCTAATGAGTTGCTCTGCTGCTGCCATGGCAACGGGCCCGCCGCTGGAGAGTGTGAAGCAGGAGTGGCACCCTTGACACCAGCCCGTACAACAAGTCACGCGGGCCGATGATCCGCGATGCATAATGCAGTGCCATCATCATCATCCGCCCCCCTCATCCAGCCCTCTGTCTGTCTATCAATCTATCCTTCCCTCCATCCTCTCTCTCTCTTTCCAGCCTTTCTCCCAGTCATCCATCCCATCTGGTTTAATCACATCCACTGGGGGCCCCTCTGTGCCCTTAACCCTCTCTAGCCCAAATCAGAAAGAGACAAAAAGGGAGACAGAAAGAGAGGAAAAGAGACAAAGAGAGACAAAGAGAGGAGATAAAGCTTTTGCAAACTGTATGAAAGTAATAGATATTCATTCTCATCAGCTCCTATTTGATTGAGTGAATGAATGTGTGGATGGGAAATGTAGGTGGTCGAAAAATCAAAATGAATACAGATGCTATCCAGGATCCGAATTTGACAAGCCAAGTGCCAAATACTGCTCAAATTGGGTAAAAAAAGAAAAGGGTCAGACTGTCCGCCACACTGGCCGCTAACTTTTTGAGTCAATAACATGAATGCTTTGGTTATATGCAGCCTTTGATAATTTAATACATTTGATTAATATGAATTTTGCTGCATTTCATGATAAATTGAAAACCGAATCCACTGTATAATGATCCAGTTTTAAATTAAACATCCAAATCTGATCTTTTCTCTTTATTGAATGTCTCACACAGGAAATAGCACTGAAAACAGGTAGGGTGACATATTTCTATGTATTTTAACCAGTAAAAATGATTTTTGGCAGGTTAAGTTATTTTAATTTAATAACCCTCGGCAGGTGAGCCAAAAAGTAAATTTTGGACGCTGACACTATCACTTATTATTGTCACTCCTCATGACAGCGGCTTAACTTCCTCTCTCTTCTTGCGTGTTCTGTTTGGAAAAGGAGAAGAATTATAATTGGAATACAACTGGAACTGGCCTGTACAAAGTAGTTAGTAAAGTAGTGTGTGTGTGTGTGTGTGTGTGTGTACGTGCATGATGGCATGGAGCAGGTGGAGGAGCGGGGTTATAGGGCTTTATCCAAGAGCCACTCGCACTTCATCACAGCCACTGTAACGTCCAGAAGCCGAGCCCCCCCGTCTGCCGCTCTAATGCGGCGTTGGGTATCATCGGCCCGCGGCTACAGGTTTCAGCGCCGGCTCATCGGCTTACCCGCCGAGCCTATCCATCTAATTACACAAAGGTTGCCCTGTCGCCCTTCTCGCCACGGCGTGACCAGATGACACCGCTCTCTCCCATCTGTTCCAGCCTCCCGACGCCTCGCCAAGCAGAAGCGGCACAGATTGTGACTCTTATGTGACTTCGCGGGCACAGCGGGCTGCGATGCTCTCTCGAGCCTCGGCAGTCCTACGCCCCATATGACCCTTCGCGGATGTGAGAATGCAACGATTGCGTGAATGCTCAGTTGGTTATCTCACAATCTGTGACAAACGTGTCGTATTTTATCCACTTTGCTGTGGAGAAACGACTTCACGCTGTGATCTGAAATCGTGACACGGTTTGCGTAAAAGTGAGAGTTTGCTTTTCACGAGTTTCATTGTTCTCTGTATGTTCTCCAGCCTCAGCGATCCTACATCTCATGTTACTGTATAAATGAACCTGAGAGTGCAAATGCTTACTTGGTTGTCTCAGTGGTTTTTGTGGTGCACTTGTCAATCAAACCGTGTGGGCGGGACTTGGATTTTCTGTTGATGCAGTTTGAGTTTCTCTTTTCTTTGTCTGTTCAGCCATGGTGGCTATCGCTGCTCATGCTAACTACCCAGTTCTTCTTTCTTTCTTCTTTCTTTCCATTTATTCCAAACAAACTGCTGCTGCTGCTGCCGGAAACATAAAAAGCATCAATTGTCTCAGAGGATTTTACCCTACCAGACACTGAGTGTTTAGAACAGCAAATGTAAAAGCTTTCATTAACTGGGTATTAGGCTGAATCATTATTGTGTTCTATAAATCAGTGATAGAGTAGGAAAAACAGAGACTTATTTTTATGAAAATATCCCGGATTATTAGTTTGAAGACACGGGGGAAATGACTTCACTCAGTGATTTGAAATGATGTTGTGCTTTGTGTGATCAAAGTGTGAGCCAATTCACCATTTTGTTTTCACAAGTATCATTTTTCATCATAGGACATTGTAATTAAACTGCATGTTGTGCTCTGTGGACCCCTTTACATTAGATTTTCTTCATTAAGAACCTTTGGTAACATTATAATGTGCAGTCATTATTGCAGGCATCATAAAGCACAAGCGTGTAATGAATTAGAGAGAATTTTCCATTAGAATGGCGTATTGTTTTAGTAATTGAGTTTAACGACGTGGAAGACTTCTCATATTTATGAAGCACATCACAACCTCTGAGTGATGGAGTATTTCTATTCACAAACAGATACCAAAAAGAAAAACAAAATGACATCTACTTATAAAATGATTGATAGCACGAACTTCAAACAAATTGCAATACTTTTTTAACAGATAGTAAGCAACGTAAGACCTTGGTTAGTGTTTGTTTTGCAAATTAACTCTTCAATTAGTATAATACAGAAATTCATTGGTTAAAACATCAACAAATGCACAGAAAGAATGAAATTACCTCTGTTTTAAAGGATAATGTCCACCCAGTTACCACTTATGTTATATTACCCTGCAAAAGCAAACTGCAGCAACAAACATAAAGTCAAAAATGAGTCATTACTTGCCATTGCACCTATGGCACCTTATTCTTCTTCTTTACAAACCATTTGACTCTATTTAGTCTCTGCATCTACAATATTAGAGGGTCACATTTGCAATAATTCCACAAATGGAAGGAAAGCCATAACTTTGAGTCATTTTTATCCTCAGTATGATATGTTACAAGGTTACTGCATTTTTATGATGTGGGGCCAGCATTTATCGCAAATGTTTAATTTCATAAAATACTCTGTTACCAAAGCCAGCAAACACAAAGTCTGCAGTCTGTGGCTTATTTCCAATACACAATATGTTTAGCAACGAGAACCACACAAGTTAACGACAGATTGCCACCATCAATCACAGTTCTGCGGCTCTCGACTGTAAGACTTGGGCTCGGCCTGCGTCCTCTGCACTCAGTCTGCTATCTCTTAACTTACATAACCTCTCTGGTCCTCGGGAGGCTGCAGAGGCTGGCTGAGATGGTATCAATGAACAGGTCAAGGGAAGACGCTGACTAATTCATGAGGCAGTTTGCAAGGAACCCTCGTCGAGAGTCATTAGTCGCCTGTCAGCCTCCGCTCACGCAGCCATGGGAGTTAGGCAGTGTTGTGTGTCATGACGGGACTTTCGCAAACAAGACCTCTCTGTACTCTTTAGGCATTTGAGTCACAAGGAAGGCAGAAGCGGGAATGATGGGTGGCTGGTAATCGCGTATGCCTTTTTGAATGCACCCTAGTGTCTCTGAAAGCTTTGATGATAATCTGAGATTTAAGATGGTTCTTCTTGTGCTAACTGATGTCAGATTCTCTATTTATCTGGTTACGACTGTCTTTTCCAGTGCAGCAGCAGGAGTCAGTTCAGACATGACCCCATGAACTCGAGGGCTTTAATTTAAGATGGTTCCTCTTGTACTATTTATCTGGCTACTTCAGTGCTGTATGTTTCTCGGCAGGAAGGGTCACTTCAGACACAACCCCATGAGCTCAACGGCTTTAATCTAAGATTTAAAATGGATCTTCTTTTATTGAGCAAAGTCCACACATTCTCTATACACTTACTTTGGTGTACAGTCTGTTTCTTATGCAGGAAAGGTCACTTCATGTGTGACCCAGCGAGCTCAGGGGCTTTCTGCATGCACATGCACTTTCCATCGCAAGGCGGTTTTCGTAATCCTTTGACACTGAACAGGCTGGCATTTGAATATGAAAAGGTTACGTTAGTATTGGAGGTCTTCGCTCTGGTAAGTGTGGTCCTGTGAAGCTCAATGGGTGCAGCATAGCACCCACACTGTCAGGGTTAGGGGATTGAGTCCCACTGGGGCCACCAATGCTTAAAAGGGCAATAAGTAAAATCTTCACTGCCCCATAACTCAAAATGACCATAATATATCTGCAGGGGGTTGATAGGGTTGTTGATCAATATCAAGGACTTCTGAAGCCGCAGAAAGATTTCTGGCTTTCAAAACTTGTACACTGTTTTTGGAACAAGAACTCCCCACCTTTTCCAGACTCTTTCCCATCTACTCGCATTTTCAACTGCTCAGTGATGGAGGATGGTGCTACAAGCGAACGATTCTCGCATTCCCAAACCAACAAAGCAAATGACAAAGCAGGTTTATTATAATTCCAGTATTTAGTCGGGTGATACCTCTTCACGCAATGTTTCTGTTGGATCTCTGCTCTAATTAGCTAGCTTACTCCTCTCTACTGTGAAAATGTGACTTTATTGTTTGTCTCAACTGTAGGCCACCGTAGCTCAAGGCGATAGGAGGTTTGGGATGGGGAACTTGTGTAGGAGGAGATAAATTCTATCAATTTTGTTGTTGCAATTTGCTGATAGAGAGCAATATAGGTCATACATTAGCCCCTTTAAGACGTATGCAGACCTATGCGTCTACCAAATGGTGTAAGTGTTTATATTTACCTACACATCCATGTTTCCATTGCTGTCCAATGGAAACATGTCGGTTTCCCATGGCCCTTTCAGGAGCTGCTGTCACTAAGTGCTGATTTACTCCGTCCTTATTGTTACCGCAGCCAACTGCTCCAGATCCAACTTCCTGTGTTTTCCTTCTCGAGACAGGAAGCGGTCTGGATTCTGCGAGATGAAAGACCTGCAGTCATCTCTTATCAAGGCCTGAGGAGAAGCAGGGCCGCTGGACAAAACTGTTTAGTTCTCGACGGTGAAGGAGAACATGTTTATTTAAGCGTTTAACAAAGAAAACTGTGGAAGGTTGAGATGTTTGTGTGTGGTAACCACATCAAACTGACAAAGTTTTTGGACCCAGCTAGTTGAAATAGCAGTGTAGGAACTGCCTTCAAAAGTGGTGTCTGGGGAAATCAGATAGAGAGCTCAAAAGAACTGTTTCCTGGATAAAGATTACACCGGGCTCTGGGGCTCCCAGTCTCACTGAAGAAGCTTTTCAGTTCCAGAATTAGAATTGAAGTTTATTGGTGTGGAAACCTGTTGACAGCAGGAAGGACTCTATTTTTCTGAGACGGTGTAGTTTAGATTCAACTATGGTTCTTGTTTGTTTGATGGGTTCCCCAAATTAATAATAGTTTAGTGTCTTATTAGCCTAAATCACAGAGTGGGTTGCAACAGAGAAGAGTGTCCCATCCCCCTTGATTGAGACGCAGTAGATTCGCCCTATTTGACAAAATCAAACTCTGCTGTCGAGTATGTCCGCCCACAAGTAATAAATCGGAACTTAAGAGTGAGCGATCTGTCCAGAGGAAGATGGACTCACCAACATGTTGCCTCTCTCGTTCCTTTGGTATCCTTTGGTAAATAGAGATTACAGACAGTTTATTGACGTCACCTTACATTATTTCTGGGCATTGAAGTTCCGATTTTTCAAACAGTTACCTCTCGCTGCCAACTGGGGCCGCCATTGTGCAAAGTGGCAGCTTTGACATGTTAAGCATTTAGCATCATGATCTTAAAATGATTGCAACAGTAGAATAAGCTCAAAGTCCTTCTGTAGCTCTCCAACACTACCAGTAAGTAATTGTAAGGAGGTCAAGCGTGAAAGCTACTGATGTACCAAAAGATGGTAATGCACCATTCTACTAAGAACTTCATTTTTATTAGGTTTTCAAAACTAAGTGATTGACTATTCCTAGAGCTATGAACCCTTGTAAAGGCATGTACACTATGTTAAGCACTATATCAAATCTTTAACAGCAACATTTTCTCAGACATGAATCCCCTGCTCAAAATATTTTCCTAACCAGACTGGGGCCGAATGTGTGTCTGTTGACCTGGGCCTCCTTGGTAGGAAAAAGCTTTGGAAACCTCTTCCTTGGAGTCTTGAGGCAGTAATTAAAGTCGACAGTAGGTGGTTCGGCATGAGAGAGGGATTAGGATTCCTGGTGCTGGATCTCAAACTGAGCTGACAATATGGCCCAACCACAAAGCTGGGGGGCTTCTGGGACCTCAGCCAGTGGCTGATAGATCCATCAATATGACACATTTAGTCAGCAGTGATTGCTCTCCGGAGCAGCTCCTGTTGGTTTGATGAGGGAATCGATGCGTGGATTTTTCCACATTCTGAAACTCTTTTCTGCTTTATTTACATGCCGCCTGATGAGAAGTCAATGAGGACCTACTTCATTTGAAAGCTTGTAAAAGAAGTTCAATAAACACAAACTATAGGGTTTAAAGCATATTTCCATCATTACCAAAGGGCCTGCAGCTACAAGGATAAGGTTTATGTTTTGGAAAAAACGACACACGCTATAAGTAGCTGAGAGAATGCAACGTGTGGACCAGATAGTATTCAGTTTCATTCCGAAATAAGATATTAAAATATCAAATAATATGAGATATTAAACATACTCTTTCAAAATGATTGTTGGCATGAAAGTAAAACTCATTATGGAATGTTGTTGAAACAGTAACATTTATTTATGAATGATTATATCATTTATAAATGATATAATCTGTTGTATTTTAAACATCAGGTAACAATTTATCTCCAAAATGGATAGATGGTGTTGAATCCATTCATGTATAAATGCTTCCAAGTATTGTTTGTTTTATCCTACTGAAGTGCCAGATGGGTGGGTTTTGCCACATATAGGACAATAAAATGAGCGCCACAGAGTTTAGACAATCACAGGAAACTATTTGAAAGTCAATTTAGGACAGCTTTGCCTGATTGACTGCTTACCTCACATGATCTGAATTGCTCTGATGCAGTAAACCCCACCCATCTGATGCTTCTTGCAGATTAAAACAAACGCTAAGAATTTTTTGGAACTACTATACATGACTCCAAGTCTGGTGTGGAGTGGACCCAGTAGTATGGGAACAGAGAGATACAGCAGTCGCAGAGCTGTTTACTGGTGAAACTGGAGGGTCAGGCTTCCTGGAGTGCCATGTGATAACATTGTCACCGAGCAGCATGAAAGCTTCCTCCGCCTTGAAACTCTTAGAGTGTTTTCCTTGCTAAAATTATCACCGAGATGTATGTTGGATGAATGGCGGCTTTTCAAGGTTGCATGTCGACTCGTCTGCGTCTGACACAATAGTCTATATAAAAGTGGGTGTTAAAAGCCTAGAAAATGTCCACAAAGTCTCCTTGGGCCAATGAATGCTACCGGCTTCCTTCCTTCAAATGCATTCAAAGAGCCATGTGAGCTACTGCAATCACACAGACAGGAAGCAGGTGAAAACACAGCTAGCTAGCACGTTAGACTGCAGGTGACACATGCAAACAAGAACAAAATGCATTAACTCAGCACATTTTACACATTTAACTAAAACTCTTATTCAGAGAGACTTACAATCAGCGCTACAGTAGATTATACTTAAATTCATAGACTGTAAACAAAGAAGCAATCGATAGCAGGGAGTACAAGCGTGAAAGTCCCAATGCCCAGACAATCGATGTAATAAAATATTCCTGTTTTCCACGAACGGTCATGTATGCTAGACTGGAACTCCAGCTCTAACACCGATACACAGATAATTTCATGCCAGCCTTCTTCCCTCTCGCTCCTCGTTCTTTTCCTCCCTCTCTGTCCTTCCGTACCCTCAGGTCTACATGTTAACAGGGTCTCTCCAAAAAAAAAAAACCCCGGCGAATATATTTTCACCGGCGAGGCGCCTCTCCATCTGCAGAGCCGCAGCAGCCTCATTTCCCGGGTACATCACACAGCCGGCTGATTGTGAAAGATGATGCACTCGCACCCCGCTAACAGGTTCACACAAGCCCACATGCTTAAGCCACCCTGGGCTAATTCAATTCTACTGCCATTCCAGAGGTAATAGAGTGTGCCAGTGCCTCCTTGCATTTAGTGCAAGGTTGGGGGTTTGGGTGAAGCCCGCCACCCGGGAGCTGCAGAGGCAGAACGGGACATTTTTGGTGAAGTCCTTGTAGTCGTTCACAGTGTTAGCGTAAGGTGTGGCCGGGTCATTCCTGACGAAAATAATGAGGTTTTTTTTTACTTCTTTTTATTTTCAGTTATCATGTGCAATCATGTATCTCTTACTACATATACTGCATCTTACAGGTCATAAGTATGGGTTTTCCTTTTATATTCATCCACTGCGTTCCCCACTATGCCCACAGCTTCATTCCCCCTAGAAAATCCAGAAGAATAAATAAATAAAAGAATAAATAAATAGATAAATAAATAAATAAATAAATAAAATAAGAAAAAGCTGGTTCTTCTATACCGTCTTGGAAGAAAGAGTATGATTGGGGTTAGGCACCAGGGCGGTTTAATAGTAAAAAAGACCCGTCCCGTTACCAAAGACGTCCCAGGTTCAGTCATCCGTCCTGCGTCCTTCAGTAAGTCCCTCATCTCCTATCTCCTCACTCATGGTCTTTCTGGATGAGAACGTCAGCTAAATACCTAAAATGTAAATGGTCCTCTTGCAATTCTTTCACTTTCATGCACATGCAGTGGGCTTAAGGAGACCATGTTGTGTACAATACGCTCACTGTGCACCAACCCATAGACTAACATGGTGAAAAACCAGCTCATCCCAAATCTGAGTTTCGCTTTCATATTCTAAAACTCCCTTAAAAGGCCTCTTTTGTGCAAAATTCTGCTATTTTTCCTCAAAAAGATGAACAGTTTGTTGTTGCACGCCACTCCAGTGGAGAGGAACAAGCTGAAATTGCAGAAAAGCAATCTACTGAGAAGGACTGAAATGGGCCATGAGTGGACGTCAAGCCTCTACAGCGCTAATCGTCTCTCTTCCTCTCATACGCTCGAAACGAGCAGTAGTGCATTTCTAGTGAGAGCATCTGCCTACTCACCAAAGCCACGTACAAACACAACATTCATCTTCGGACACAATGGAGCCTTACCAACCTGCCATGAAATTGCTTTTCACTATAAAACCAGCAGTGATATGAAAGAAAAATATAATCTGACGCAATATGAATATGATCTAAAATAGATCTAAAATATCCATGGATGACACAAGATGCATACAGAAGACACTATTATTATCTGACATGGCGCTGTTCCTTTGTTGGATTTTGTAGCATATTAAACGCATATGCAGCACACACACACACACACACACACATTGATGATTTCTTGGAAAAACCATGCAAGTGCAATTTTTCTTCTCTTTTAGACAGCCATTTATGTGTTGAGTGATTTCCATGACCTTCAGGCCCTTGAAAGCTGTTCTAAACTCCATTTTATTTCCAAAATACACAGGCGTCAATGAGAAAATAAACATTCTTCTCTTCCTTCCTTCCCTTTTACAGACACAAACAGTGATATACGTTGCAAAATCCCTGTCTTCCCATTCGACAGGAACCCATAGCGCCTGATGAGCAGTTTCCCTCATATTCGTCTGATATCTAAGCTTGACTGAAGGGCCGCTAACTGGCTGTGAAAGCCCCCATAATGAGACCAGACCTCGCTTATGGCATTTAGCGCGTCACATAAACCTTCATTACCGCGGGGTTTCCGGGGGCTTTATGCCAGCAGCGGGCCGGGAGGGGGGCCGAGTTATTAAATTCATTACTCTATTGAATGGGTCGGGGAACAAACACATCTGTCATTAAGGCCTCAACAAAATACAGGCCGTTATCCAATTTTAGCGGTAGAATGGGTAACACGATATGACATAAGGGCACAGACAGCGCCTCGATGAGCTCGCTGTTCTTTGGCCGTAAATTAGAATTATTTCCGGTGGATCGTTATAGAGTGCTACTTAGCGCCGCGCGGGGATCCAGGATGCACATGAAGCCCACCTGACATGGGGTTTATTTTTGCTCATTGCTCCTTGAGGAGACGGAGAAGCATCATTTAACATCGAGCATTTTTTTTTTTGCTTTCCAATTTCACACCGGTTTCTTTCACCTGAATATCTCCCATTTGAGTCTACAAGGGACGATACGGAAATGAAGTGGGCCTGCTGATGCATCTTAAGCTCCTAGTGAGTCAATATAACCAATGAACTTGGTGAGGTTATCTATCTAACCAGTTAAAGGGAAAATCCATCCTAAAACACTTGAACTCGGTTAAAAAAACAGCTATTGGCAATTTACTTTGCTTTTCTGGGTCCATTTTGTTCATTTTTCCATTTGTTCAATACCCAGAAATCACATAACATGACGTCAGTAAACTGCGTACTGCTCAGACCTAAATTTCTTCTTCGTCTGGAAGGGGTAGAGGAGGTGAAGAGGTTCAGCCATCGATGATAAGTCCAGCTTTCTCTGGACAAAGCACTCGCTCACTTCTGACATTTTTGTATTTCACTTTTAAGTTTCGATTTGTCACTTTGTAGGCAGGGGAGAAGATTTCCTGCCAGTGACCAATTACTAACACCAGAATTTTCATTTGGGCAAATATGGCAAATCTAAGGGGTCTCAATTAGTGGGAATGGGATGTTGCAGCCCCAATTTGTGATGTAGGCTGATAAAATGGGCGTATTTTGAAATAAAAATTTTGCCTACTGCAGCTTTAACCCCACATGTAAGAAAAATGCAGGCACTCACTGTACTGTAGTCTGCTTTTGATAAAAACATCCACAAAATGGCATATGTTATCATATGTAATATTATATATATAACCAGTTAACTTGGTAAGGCTGTTTTACACCTCAATATTTGTATCTATTTAAGCCCATCTTTTCCTTACGCCACATCACTGACTGTTTAATCAGAATCACTTTGTCAAGTAGAATAAATGTATAGGATTCTGCCTTGGTAGCATTATTGGAGAGAGACATTGACAACACACACAATAACATTGTACATACTAACACACATCGTACACGAACAACACAACCTCATACACAGTGCAAAGGGACGATGCAAGACACAAACTAGTATAGTCAGTAGGCTGTACATATCTCTACACATGATTCATTGAACAATCAGTAATGTTTTTCTTAGTACCTGTACTTGTTCCTAAACAGATTCAAAAAAACAAATATCCGATATCTCTTATGAGCAGCCGTGCAAATATTACTGTACGGAAATAGTGCGAGAAACAGTGAAAAGAAAAGAGTGACGGGCCTATCGTTTACAACCGGATTAGTCATTAGGATTAGTCACGATCAGGAAGAGGCTCGGAGCAGGCAGAAGCCATCCGAACAGCATCATAGAGTCATGAGCAGAGCGGCTGAACAGGAAATACTCAGCAGGTTGTATTTACACAGAAAGAGAAAATCAGATTTTTTTTTTTTTTACTCCATTTGACCCAGTTCTGCTCATTATATTGGTGGTTTGAGGGGAAAAAACATCAGATTTGTGTCATGTTATAATGAAATGCTCATATCTCCAAATACAGGTCAGTGTTATTCCCAGTGTTATGTAGGAATATTTCAAATAAAAACAAACCTTTTCCAGCCTCAAACTACATCTAAATCTAATGTTTAGCTGTCACACACTGCCAGTCCTTTTATATCAAAAGCTCAGATAATACATTTCAGAATAAAAAATACACTTACATCTAATAAATCACTACAGTATGTAAACAAAGGCAATAGTGGGGCGGCGAACTGCAACTGTAGATTATGCCACTAAAAAAAACCATCAGATTTTATTTTCCTGTGTAAATTCAGCCTTGGCGCTCCTGTCCTTGAAACCAGAGCTGTTCGTTTTACTCGATGCTTTCAAGTTACAGGCAGCAGAGCACATTTGCATAAACTAAAAAAACATGCGACACTGCTGCGTGGTAAATGTGTTTTCTGAATATGAAGCAACCCGTTTGAAAAGAATGATGAAATAATGCTAATCTATATAGCGCCGGCACACACACACACACTGCAACACCGTTCAAATGTCATGTGTCTGTGCTCCTATATTGATCGTACAAACACAGTACTGTCCCGCCCCATGCGGCTCACAGCAAGGCACCATGGGAAAGAACAACCGGGACAGCCCACGGAGGTTAATGTACATGCATCCAACCTGCTGGATATGGGTCAATACGTCGCTATCTATTGACGACACAACAGCGTGTAAAAATATGTGTCAAAAGAAAAAGGCCTGGGTCTGATACTTCTTAGTGTTTCTTTTAATACACATGGCGTACCAGGTGGGTGGGGTTTAACGCATCAGGATATATGGATTTTGGCGGATGCTTTTATCAAAAGGGCCTACAATACCATCTAGAGCAGTGGTTCTCAACGTGGGGTCCGGGGACCACCAGGGGTCCTTGAGGGGGTTCCAGGGGGTCCCCAACAAATTGATGAATTGTTAAACTTCACCATTATTTCATTTACAAGAAGTGAACACAATTAGAGAATGTAGAAGAATGATTATTTTGATCATAGTTTCACTGTTATCTCTCCACCTGCAATACAGATAGTCATGGAATTCTGGACAAAATCATATCTAACAATAAAAAGAAAAACATGTCATCAAATGGGGGTCCATGGCTCTAATGTGGACTAAATTAGGGGTCCTAAAAGTGAAAAAGGTTGAGAATCACTGATCTAGAGCATACAGAATGTGTCAGGTAAGTTGTCAATCAGATGAAAGTGTTTTGATGAAAGTTTAAATGCTTTCTGGTGATGATCTAAACTTTCATCCACTGTATGAATAAAATCTAGTGAGGTAATCTGGTGATTCTTAGTGTTATGTGAGGAAAAATATTATGAAAATTGGTCTTAGGGATACAAGATGGTGTTTACCGCATCAGGGCAATTGCAGAAAAGTAGACAACATTTATCTTTCTATAGCTCTTTGAGGTGCTGCCAAATGCAGAAAAGCACTATCTGCCACACTCTTTGTTTCAGTCAGTTATCCGAAACAAGGTCTATGAGTCATGGAAAACCTGCTAAGTGGTCTAGGTATGCGGCAAAACCCGCAGTTTGTATGACTTTTGAATATTTTCCTGTGATTGTCTAAACCTTCTGCCTCTCATTGTGTTTGCCCCGCAGCGGTCAATGGGGCGGCTGGCAGCACCTGTAGTGGCGGTGGAGAGCGGTGAGAAGCATTCTTCCTCCTGTCATTTTTACCTAAAAATATATTCACTCTTAACATGTGTGAGTACAATTCACTGAAAAAAAC
The DNA here is from genome assembly GCF_048128805.1 of Centroberyx gerrardi. Taxonomy (NCBI): domain Eukaryota; kingdom Metazoa; phylum Chordata; class Actinopteri; order Beryciformes; family Berycidae; genus Centroberyx; species Centroberyx gerrardi. The sequence goes on from NC_136009.1 coordinate 25,763,996, forward strand.
ACATCTGAAAAAAATAAGTTAAAAGAATGCTTATCGAATTGAATTTCCATTAATTGCTGAAATTATTTAATGGGGTTCTAACAGGTTTCAACCACCCAGGCATCATGAAGCCCACCCACACACACATTCACAATGCCAACTTTCCGTTCCAGTAAGAAACAGAAAAACAGCAAAATTGCAGTTCCACAGTTTTTCCTCAACAGCAGTGATTTTTCCTTGAAACCTTCCATTCTCCAGTCTGTCCGGTTCTGTTGTTCACTTTAAAGCGCTGCAGTCTCAGTTTAATGAAGTTATGCAACGCCTGTGTGAACACGCTGCCTTGGCCAGCCGCTCTCGCCGACCAAATGCCCACTTGGCCCGAACGAAAAGCGCCACCACGGCCGACTGACCACAGCCACCAATCACCACTTGTTGATTGTCTATTACCCGCCCCTGGTGCCCCTTTATTGGTCCAAATCAGCTCAGAAGCCAGCCCAGCTCTACACAGCCGCCCCTCATCAGGGGAGTTCATGTGGGAATTGTATTAGTCAGCTAGCTAATGTTTTGGCTCGCTGTCTTGCCATATGGAATCTAGTGAGATAAGTCATTGGTTTTGTGTGGGGAGGGAAAAAAAAAAAAAAAAAAAAAAAAGAGAGAGAACAGCTTGTCTTTCTGAGTCAGCGTTGCTCCGCTACTTTGGATGGCGGCGGCACCTTTTCGCTAAACAATAGGAGCGCTTGTTTACAGAAGCAGAGGAGCCGCGGCGCTGTCCCGTGTGCTCTGTCGGGGAATCCAGCCGCGCTTCAGGCCAGTGAAAGGTTGAGCGGCTTCAAATGTTTCTGATCAGGAAGAGGAACGAACAGCCTGAACTTCACACACAGACCAAGATTCCCTGCTGTGCTGTATGGTAAACATCTTCCTCTCCCGCACACACACACACACACTTGTTGCTGAACACACATGCACGCCCGCACACTTGCATGCATGTACTTTGATTTTGCCATGGTATTTCCCTCGCTGAACCATCACATCCTTTGTTTCAAAGCCGGCATGACCGTGTGTGTGTCTTCTCTCGGCTCCATCCCCTGTGTTTTTTCCTCTTATATGCTAATTCCCGAACACACAGCGCTTTGTCATGAATTTACCTCCGCTCTCTATGGGAAGAAATCCCAGGCAGAACAAAGCAGAGCGCACTTGTCCTAGATGAGATCGCTTGATGATATCTAGTGGGAGAGTGTGTGTGTTTGTGTGTATATGTGTGTGTGTCCATACGTGCATGTGTAGGTGTGTGTGTGCACAAAGTGTATCAAACAAGTGTGTGTGCCCGCACACGCATGTTCTATGTTCTATTTAAGAGTCTCTCTTGATGTGTCCCTGGAGACTCCCCTCTCTGTAATCTATCATGGACGTGTTCATTAGTGTGTGTGTGTGTGTGTGTGTGTGTGTGTGTGTGTATAGCATACTATGCCAGGCATCTCTCGCCTGGGAACCGACATTAACCAGCGCATCAGCCCGCCATATGCTGAGATCAGGAAGAAGAAGAGCGCCAATTAAAAGACTTTTGATCCTGAGCTTCTCTCTCATCTCACCAGCAGAAGCTGCATGGTGCGGCTGGTGAGAGCCAGGAGCGCTGGTGCCCAAACTGGGATCCAGGGCCCCCCGGGGGGCTTCAGAATGGTTTCATGGGGCCCCAGCAAAATGACAGCTAGTTTAATTTCATCGTCCATTTCTCAATGGGAGAATAAGATAGAAGTAAAAATGAAAGCTTAGTGCTAGTTACATGCTCGCCATCTGTGAGCAAGTAGCATAATTTAATAAAATGAAATCTCCAATAAAGTTAGCAGCAAGTAACGGTGCTGCTAACATACACTTAGCAAGGCCCACTATGCTTACTTCATATCCCCAACAAATGATTGAGCCCATTTACAGTGAAGTCCAACAAACAAAATGCAAAACCTAAATCAAGCAATCAGTGTTGTAAAATGACATGACTTACCTTTTCAGGAAACCAGGCAACTTGAAATTAATCTTCTAACACAAAGAAATATCCACAAGAAATTCATTTTTTTTCCAATGCAGCTGCACTGAAAATTAGCAGCAGCAGGAGCAGAAACTCATCAGCTGGTCTATAAAGGTTAAACAGGTGGAGTTTGAGATGTATGTACTTGTTCAGTTTTTGTATCCGTTTTCTATAAAGTGATTTGTAACAAACCTGCTTAAAGCGCCCAATAAATAAACTTGACTCAACTTGAAATTGTAAAATTTCTAAATAGTCTGGTCTTGACTTCCACTACACATGGGGCTAGCCAGGGCTTACTCATTTTTTAAGTTGTTCAATTTCCTCCACAATAAAATCTGCATGATTCATTTTACATCTTCTTACCTATACATGTGAATTATCAGCAAAGCTTTCTGTATTTTAAACATTTTGGGTTAACCCCGGCCCCACTGGATCACACTTAGCCTCACGGTGGGAAAATGCCCACTGAATATAACGATGTAATGCAATTTAATGAAAAGTGCATGAAACAAGCTCTTAAATGCATTCTGGTAGATTCCTATAAAATGACATTTATATAATTCCCTGATTTTCCACGTCGATTCACCGTGCAGTCGATGAAAATCCCTGGATTTATCTGTCTGCAATGTTCCATGATATTCAAGAAATTCCCACAGCAACCCAGAACACTGTCAATATGCCTTTAACACATCCCTGCCTTTCTATGTGAATAATAGGGATTGAAGTGTGATCAACAGTTGCCAAGGTAACACACGTTTGCTCGCATATGTGATCTGCAACTAAATTTAATCAAGGTGGATGAAATCAGCAGGCTCTTGCATTATATAGCAGAGTCTGCTACACTGGAGATGAAGGTACTTCAGATTTTATTAGCATGGTCCTCTATTAGTCATTATTTTACTGAGCCTGCACGCACACACATGCACTGACATGAACACACACACACACACACACACAGTGCATTACGGATTCCATCAGACCCCATGCTGTGCTTTCTGCAGTATAGAGGCTCAAATGAGAGATGCAACATGAAATGATGTTCTCATGTCACTGGGGGGGTCAGTGTCTCATCAAATAGCCAGTGTCTGAGGCTGAATCCAAATGGGTTTTTGTAAATAGTAATTTTCAACGGTCTACATGTTCCGCGCCGCAGGTGGCAAGAATATCTATCCACTTCTTGCAGTGGTGTCTCTGGTCTAATTTGGTTTTATATGGATGAAAAAGAGAAAGGGAGCTGCCCGCCGGTTCGCGTTTCGCTTAAGATCGCCGCGCTCAGGTTTGTCCGGAGCCAAAATGGCTTCTTAGTAATTCAACAGGCATCTATCTGCGGTGAGAGCGAAGGAGGAGGAGGACGGGGGCTCAGGTGGGCCGGAGGGAGCGGACCGTGTTGGCGGTCGGAGGAAAATTGTTTCCTTTTTAAGTCCCTTATTACGGCTCGCTCTCTTCCATCATGAGTTGCTGCGGGTGAAAAGACGAGCTTTCCCCGCACAGGAAACAACCTGGACCGGGCTTCACACAGGAATCTTGGCTCGACGGCAGCCAGAAGAATCTCAGTAGCGCGACTTCCAAAAAATGTTAACGTTACTGCCAAATTAATTTTAGCACTAAGGAATCTGAGCCCGACTACCATCAAATCAATCTCAGCACTGACCGTCTCAGGTCAGCTGTGATGCGTGGAGCCAGCAAGCTAACAGTGGAAAGGCCGGGTTGAAGGATGTTTGGAATGGAAAAAAGATAAAGACAGTAGAAGACACTGAAACAGAACTTAATAGAAGCTAATGAAACAGAACTTAGTAGAAGCTAATGAAACAGAACTTATTAGAAGACACTGAAACAGAATTTACTAGGAGCCATAAAACTAAAATGAACTCAGTAGAAGCTTATGAAACTGAACTTAGTAGAAGCAACAAAACAGAACTTAATAGAAGCCAATGAAACAGAATTGAGAAGGAGCCAGTGAAACAGAACTTATTACAAGCTAGTGAAATAAAACTGAGCTACTAAAGCAAAACTTAGTAGAAATCAGTTAACAGAAATGAACTTAGTAGAAGCCATACAACAAAAACGAGCCTATGACAAGACAAAGATCAATTTGAATCTTAGCACTGAGCATTTAAGGTTAATTGTGATACAGTGAGCCAGAAAGTTACTGTAACAAGGAAAGGATGGGATGAAGAAGAAATGAGTAGCCATGGGAACGAAGATGAACTTAGTAGATTTTGCACGGTGGCGGGACCAAATGGCAGCGAGAGGTATTTGAGGATTTCAGTACCTAGAAATCATTTCAATCATCAGTTTTGTATTTTTGTCACTGTATGTGCAAAGAGAGGATTTCCTGCCAGTGACCATACCTGACCAAAATAATAATAATAATAATTTAGGTAAATAGGGCAAATTTATGACGTCTCAATTAGTGAGGAAGGGACGCTCTTCTGCTGCAGCTTCACTTTGTGATTTTGGCTGGTAAGACAGGTGCATTTTTACATAAAATTCTTCGCGATATGCTTTAACAGAATCCATTAAACTAAAATGAACTTCGACAGAACTGAGTAGAGTCCACCAGACCGGGACTGAATAGAAGCCTGTGAAACAAAAAAGGAATCTGGTAGGAAGCCGTGGAACAAAAACAAACCCACTACAACCCGATGAAACGGAGACAAACTGGGAGGAAACTAATGGAATAAAAACGAGCTTACTGGACGCCAGCGGAGAGAAAGATTAACTTTATGGCACTTCAGAGTGAGAGTTCGAATTCTTGAATCCATGTTGCCTGTCGGATCGCGACCGGGGGGGTTTCGGATGAACTCCCCGCCTTCCCTCCCTCCCTCAGATCAGGAATATATAACGACATAACGATACGATGATATTTTTGGCCGTTCTCTCTCCCTCCAGCCCCCTCCTTCCTCTTCACATCCTTCGTAGTTGCAGTTCCTGGAACTCCTGCAGTGCGGTTCGGAGCGTTTAGAGGCCTCGTCTTGGCTGTTGTGGTTATTTGCTCCATGGAGCGCCTCACAAAGTAGTGTCATTAATCATAAAAGTACAGCTCAGCCTGATGCCGAAGCCTTCCAATTTACTGTACGGGGGGAAAAAGTTTGCTGAAAAATATTCATCTCATGCAATCATCCTGTTCCTAAGCTTGATGCTCCTGGGGAATGTGTGTGTGTGTGTGTGTGTGTGTGTGTGTGTGTGTGTAAGTAAGGTACTGTAGATAGATACAGTATGTACTGTGGATGGATACATAGACTGATATAGAGGTAGAGAGATAGATGGTGAGATGTTTGTGTGCGTGTGAAGGGGACAGAATGTGTGTGTGTGTGTGTGTGTGTGTGAGAGACAGAGAGAGAGAGATAGAGAGAGAGAGAAAGAGAGAGAGAGAGAGAGAGATGAGAGAGAGAGACAGATGAGGGAGAGAGACAGATAGATAGATAGAGAAACAGAGAGAGAGAGAGAGAGAGATAGATAGAGAGAGAGAAACAGGGAGAGAGCCAGAGAGAGAGAGAGATAGATAGAGACAGAGATAGATAGATAGAGAGAGAGAGAGAGAGAGAAAGAAAGATAGAGATAGAGAGAGAGATAGAGAGAGAGAGAGATGGAGAGAGAGAGACAGATGAGGGCGAGAGACAGAGAGAAAGAGAGACAGATAGAGAGAGACAGAGATAGATAGAGTGAAACAGGGAGAGAGCCAGAGAGAGAGAGAGATAGATAGAGACAGAGATAGATAGATAGATAGATAGATAGATAGATAGATAGATAGAGAGAAAGAAAGATAGAGATAGAGATAGAGAGAGAGAGATGGAGAAAGAGACAGATGAGGGAGAGAGACAGAGAGACAGACAGATAGATAGAGAAACAGAGAGAGAGAGACAGAGATAGAGAGAGAGAAACAGGGAGAGAGCCAGAGAGAGAGAGAGAGAGAGATAGAGACAGAGATAGATAGATAGAGAGAGAGGGAGACAGAGAGAGAGAGAGAGAGAGAGAGAGAGAGAGAGAGAGAGAGATACCTCATGCGTACGTGCGATTAGAGCAATCAGAGCTTGCTTACACAGCCTGCAGCTCATTAACACGACCTCTCCTTATAAACCGCCATCAGAGTTCAAACCCTCGGCTGAACTTTGGCGTGTTTACCCGCCGGCACGCGGGATGATAGTCCCCCTGGCGACCTCGTGCGCCGGAGCGCAGTTGACCGAGCGTGCCAGGAATGACACTGAAACCCGGAGCGATGACATCACGGCGAGCGAGGCGGCCAAAAACTGTCGTCGGACCCAGTCGAATGAGTCAAAGATTACGGGCAGAGGGGCATTCGATCTCTTTCCCAAATTGTTCTTTGTAATACAGTACAGATAGCATGACTTAAACGCTCTAGGCAATATAAATCAAATGGGCTTCACTGCAGCAGTATAGCAGTATTGAAGACAAGGAGCAGCTTCACAGTAACAGTTGCACACTAAAACGTCAGCTGCGTCTCTGCCTGTCATCCTGATTTGTTTGTTTTGAGGCGAAAAGTTTTTATCACCCTCATAACTTTTCTTTTTTGGCTCACCTGCACAAACATGTCAGTGTTCTTCTCCTCTGTCTGTGTATGTTCGCCATGTTTTATCACTTTACTTCTGCGAGTCATCATCAAAACAAATCCTTCTCAGCAGCCGTGTCTGGCGGCGTAGCGCTAAGCTCGGTCCGCGGCTCTGAAACGGCGATCTCCATTCTCCATTTTTCTTAAACCTCTTTACTTCAAGCTAAAGAATGGCTGCCAATGATGAAGGCAATTAATGGTGTCTAAATGGAGCCGTAAGCAATGATGCAGTGACTTAATCTGCTTTCTATTGCGGCGGCTATATTGAATCTGTCAGTCAGCCTGCGTGCCACAATAGGCTATTGTTTAGGATGGGGGATATGAGAGATGACTTCTGCCGGGGCAACTGTCTGCTACGCTGGCACACGTGTGCATGTACACACACACACACACACACACACACACACACACAAGCATGCAGCTTGAATGGGTATACACACACACTAACACAACTGCGCACGTGTACACATACACAAACGCATGCAAAATGAGTGCACATATGATGACACACATGCACAGACACATACACTGACATACATGCATACACAGGCAGTATGAATGCATGCACATGTTGACAATGACACATACATGCACTGGTGTACACACAAGCGAACACTGTAATATAAACCTCACAGCTGCAGAAATGCAAATATCAAATCTACAGTATCAGACAAGTGCATGCACACACATACACACACACACACATACATGAATTCATACGCACACATGCACAAGCACATATACTGTAAAATATACCACGGAAACCACAGATAAGTAGGCAGAGACAGATACAATGCATATACAGTACACACACACACACACACACACATACACATAAATAGAATAAACCTCTGAAACATCAGATTAGCACAGAGACAGCCAGTGCAAATGCATATACACACATACAAACACACACACACACACACCCCCACTAACATATACAGCATGCATGCACACACTCATGCACATAACTCAGACACACCAGCGCACAGAATGAATGCGTTTACAGTCACAAAGATGCACAGATACTGTAAACTAAACCTCTGAAACAGCAGACAAGCGCACACACTCACAGACACACACACACACACACACACACACACACACACTCTCTGTCTCTCTCGCTCTGGTCAGTGGTGTTGAGAAACCCAGAGGGTCGGAGGGTTAATGACTTCCCTGGCCGCCGCTGGATAGATAGATGGTCCAGAGAATGAATGGTGTTTGGGCTGATAAAGTAGAAGGGGAGTTGCTGTGTCTCCTGGTCGCTGTAGAGCCCTCTGCGCCCCATTCATCAGCGCCTCTATAAGAGAACGGGACCAGACCAGATGGATCACGGCATAAACACACACATGTAGCCGAGAGTGTGTGTTTTTGTGTGTGTAAGTGTGTGCGAACATAATGTACACACAGGCAGATGCAAGACACATGGAGGATACTTGAGCTTTCTGTCTGTCACACACACAAATAGACACAAGGAATGTGTGACGTAGTACAGTAATCACGCACACACACACACACACACGTATAGACACACATGTACAGCAGGCGTACACATGTACACACACCCACGCATAAACACACTCCTTCACATATGCACACACAGTCTCTCAAAGTACCATTTATTTAAATTATCCACATTTCACAACAGTGTGGTGAGTGGGACAATAAACTCTAGAAGAGATCTTCCATAACTCTTCCTATCTAATGTAAACACAACATAATCTCACACACAGGAACTGTAAGACAGTTTGTATACAGTGTGTCAGGACTGTAGCTGTTAAACAGAAGATAGCCATATTGTCCTTTAGCAAACAAAAGGCTGGTAAATAAATAGGCGAGAGTGGCTTATTATCACACACAAGCATGCATACACACTCACAGGCACGTACACACACACACATAAAGATATAAAGGCAAGAGCAGTATTCATTACCGCGCCACATTAAAAGACAGCACAACGGAACATAAACGACTCTGCGGTCCAATAGCTTAATTGCTAATCTCTTCTTTTAGGACAGTGTTTATTTCATTAGCCTCATTTGCGCCGATGCTATCTCCCCGCTAATTAACTTGTTTGGATTAAATGTCTACCCCTTCATGCCAGGCAATAAACAAACAAATGCACGGACCACCACAAATGCAGCTGCATAATCAAAAGAATAAGGAAAGTATGAAATTACTGGTTTGGATGGATTTTTTTTGTGCTGGAAATAATGAACATCAAGCTCCAAAAGAAAGGGAGCTGAAGGATATTGTAGCACTGTAAACAAATTATGGGCATATGCAGTAATACCATATGTTTTAGAAGATGGTAAACATGGGCCTCCTGTTCCACTATATGTATTCCATTCTATGGATATAGCCATTGTAGAAATCCCACATTTAACATTTAACAGCATGCTTGCTGAGTGTATTTATTTACATTCAGGGACCACACATTCACATTCAAAGACCACATTGGAAAAATAGGTCTGACTGTGATGTGTCATACATCAGAGCATATCAGTGCATATGGGTATTTTGTTAAAACGTCACGACTCCGCCTCTACTTGGGGCATAGAAAGTGGAAGACTGTATTGGTGTCAGTGTATTTTTACGTTTTCATCAGAGGAGAATCAGTCCGAGTTTGATCAGTCCGCTTAAGTATTTGTTCACTAAATTCAGTAAATTAGGAAAGACATGACTTTAGATTATTGTGCCACCCTGCCTGAACTTGAGTGTTTTCGTGGATCAGTAACCCAACGCAGTGGCCAGACATTACATATCCAGACACACACACCTACTTCATCCAGTCACCAGGTTAGTAAAAGTTAATGCCGAAATGCTTTTGATGGCAGTCCTGTTTACCTAGTCTGCTAGCTTGAATGAGTGGCTCCACTGTCCAAGCAGCCACCCACTCGATGGCAAGCTAGCAGTAAACTGCTAATGTTTCTGAGAAGGATTATTACACTTATTGGAGGTGCAATCCACAACACAGCAACTTTTCAGCATGTTTTTCAGTCTGTTTAAACAATGTGGTTTGGTCTCTAAGCTCCCTAACTCACATACAGACAATACTTTTCAGTTTTTTTTTTCTTCTTTCCCCCAAAACAAGGCGCGGCCCGCTTGACGACAGTGCCAGTTGAACATATCTTTGACAATCCTTTAGATACATTTTATTGCTTTGAATATGTCTAACTAAACTAAACTAGAGTTAGCAAATTCAAGTTTAGCCGTCTATTTAGCCAGTGTAAGTTAATGGTTGATTGAGAGGTTTCTTTTATGATAGACTAATTTCAATCTAGTGTTTTGTTTTTGTAATGTTAAAGAAAGATTGTGTACAGTACTGATGAATGCAGAATAAATGCATGAAGGGGGACTTGCCTGTTAGCACCAGCACTAGCTCTGAGCTCAAAGTGACAGAAAGCAATACACAGTTTAGCATGTGCGACATCATTGTTCTTGAAAAATGTGTAACACTGCACGTAGCGGGAAGTGGAATTGCTCCTTCCAAGCCCATTTCATATTCCCGGCATCTGGTTCCCCGGGTGGCCCGCTACATCAGATGAGATCTGAGATGTCTGGAAGCCTTCACTGGTCCCCGTTTGTTTTAATCTGGTATTTTGGTGTTAATCTATCACTGTGCTGCGTGGCGGCGAGGGCGTTCTCTCAGTGTGTCAGACTTGGTTAGGTGCAACGTGAACCTCTGGACTGCTTTATCTTCACAGTGTGAGTTTGGGCCCCAAAAAGCAAAGAAAATAAATGTGTGTGTGAATGCATGTGGGCATGTGTGTGATGCTTGAGAGAGAAGGGAACAAAACATAGGGGGGGGGGGGGGGGGGGGGGGGGGGGGGTGAGAGACAAGTAAAACGGTGTGTTTGAGAGAGAGAGAGAGTGAAAGAGGGAGAGTGAGAGGTGTGTGTTTGCTGGTTTGTGTAATTGCACCTACCTCATCGGTGGTGAAAGGAAAAGCGATTTCTTTATCTCGCTCCTCTGTGTTAGGAAACCTGGAAGGGGGGGGGGAGGGGGGGAGAGAAAAAGAGAGGGCATGTTAGAGAGACACAAAGAGAGAAAGAGAGAAATGTGTGTTTGCTGGTTTGTGTAATTGTACCTACCTGATTGGCGGTGAAAGAAAAACGATTTCTTTATCTCGCTCCCCGGTACTGGGAAACAGGAAGGGGGGAAGAGGGAAAAAGAGGGCATGTTAGGAGGAGAAAGAGAGAAGACGCTGGGTGAGGGTGGGAGAGTGTGTGTTTCCGGGTGTGTTTGTGCATGCACAAGGTGTGTAAAGAGGCAAAGTGATAAAGAGAAGCGGCAAAAGACAGCAATGAGAAAAAGAGAGGGTGCGATTAGAGAGTGAAAAGAGAGGGCTCTGAACTATTGAACGCCATATCTGGCGGTGTACCCAGCCATCTGTACGCAGGGCCCTGAACCCATTTAAATTCAGGACGATTGCACTGTTTCTCAAATCCTTCAGAGCTGAATGCTTTTTGCACCCTGCCGACAGGCTCCGGAGAGTAACACTGCGGCTGCGAAATACGAACCACAACAGCAGCACACACAAGGCCAGATCTCTTTGTCTGCTTAGAAAAGGCAACATTTTCTACCTGGCAGGACGCTTTTAAAGCGGTAATCCTGGAGTTCCTTGTTTTTTTGTTTTTTTTACAGTTTGCCTCCATCTTTGTTGCTAAGCGCTCGTTGCTGTGGTGTTTCTGCACTGCACTTCCCACAAATCACCTGTCAGTCAAACAGTGTCCACATCTTTTTCCTTGGATTTTCTGAGTTTCTGTAGGTGGCGCTCTTTTCTCTGTCTGTTCAGCCACGGCGGCTATCGCTGCTCATGCTAACTACCCAGTTCTTCTTCTTCTGATTATTTCAAACAAACCGCTAGAACAGCAAATGTAAAAGCATTCATGAATGGGATATCGGTTGAATCACTGTTGTGTTGTAGCAGTCGGTAAAACAAACTTTTATTTATATGAAAATGTCAGATTGCTACTTCCAGTATTACATCTCCACAAAGATTCATGCTTTCAAAGTAATCATATTCATGTGTCTGTGCAATTTAATTATGCATGCTTCAAGGGGGTTGTGACAGTTTTGTTGCAGTATGTCTTCAGATGAACCCATGTACTTAAAGCTGCACTAGACAAGATGTTTATGTAAAAATACACCCATTTATCAGATGAAAATCACGTCGGGTATGTCAGGTGTCAGATATGGTCACCTGTCACCAACCTTAGATCTTTTGCCTCACTCGTCTGTTTGGTATCTGTTGGTATAAATCGATCACAGACCGGTCAGATTGGTACAAAAACGAGCGTACTGTGTGCAGTTTACTGATATCATATTACATGCTTTCTGGGTGTTGAAATTCAATTTTTTTCAAACACTTACCTCTCATTGCCATGCCACTGGAGCTGCCAACGTGCGAAGCTGCCTGGTGCCGCGGGGTAAGAAAGTCCATCTGCATTCATTTCAGATCTGTTGCATCTCAAAGTGCCAATTTAGGAATTCAAGCTTAATTCTACTGCTGCGCTCATCGTAAGCTGCCCTGGATAAAATGTAAAGGGTGCGCATTTGCAGAGGTGGAAAGTAACTAAGTGCATTTACTTAAGTACTGTACTTAAGTACAGTTTTGAGGTTCTGGCACTTGAGAATTTCCATTTTGTGAGACTTCATACTTTCCCTCCACTCTCTATACTAGTAAACTTTTAAATGCAGTACTTTGAGTAACTGAGTAGCTTTCCATTACGGTATTGCTGCTTTTACTTAAGTAAAAGACTTGAGTACTTTTTCCACCACTTCATTTGTTATAGTGCGTGATTTACAGGTGTATCAAGTGAGATGTGTGTACAAAACCAACCTAACGCAAGAGTCCATAATCACAGATGCAATCATCCTCGCCCTCTCAGCATACAAAGCACTCAAATCAACGCATCTCATCAGCACCTATTCCATCAACACTTGGTCGCTGACACTCAAGGGCAGCTTCCAATTTCAGCCAATGATGGATGGGGTGGTGGGAAGGGGGGAGGGTGATGAGCTCCAATCAGGGGGCTCCTCTGGGACCGTTATCAATGGGCTACTTCCTGAAACATCTGCCGCACGGTTATCCATCATCGGATGACCAGAGAAGCCGTCGGAGGGAGTGATGGGCTCAGCGGCGGGGCCTCTGCCAGGGGGGCGGACGCACGACGACGCCTTTTGAGGTTTTCATCACCGTATTTTGTCATTACACGATCAAAGTGATAGCAGGTCTGGTCGTTGCGCTTTGACAAGGACAGTATCCTCCGACAGTAATAAATCAATGATCCACCGCGATGATAAGAGAACGCATTGATGGATTTCTGCGCGAGAGCCTCGGGGTACGCTACTGTACAACGAGGTTTATCTGATCTATCTGGGGTAAGGAGATTGTTCGGGGGGGAAGAGAACGTCCTCAATAAAGCTGAAACGTCTTGGAGCTCGGGACGAAAGCTTATTCAAAATATGGAACATGAATTCGGAGATGCTCTATAGTCTCTTTTGCAGTTTAAGTGCCTTTAGTTGCATGTATCAGCGAGGACGTTCCAACAATTTTGCCCAATCAAAGTGTACATTTTAGCAGAGAGGGAGAAACAAGAAAGGGAGGGAGAGAGGTGTTAATGTATTTTTCTGCACCTCTTTGATTATTATTCCAGAGGACTGAGTAGTTGGGATATTTAAATTTCAGAAAAACAAGTTGAATTTGAAAGTATTATTATTGCACCAAACCTGAGTCTGCTGACTGGAGCTGCAGTGTCATTGACTTCCAACCTCTGAAAGTAAGCAAAATGCAGATCTTGGAGTTTGCTGCCCATTTAAAATGCGCACTATCCTTAAACGGTGCGCCCTGTTAGCACGCAGTCTTGGCAGGGTGTCTGCGGAGTTCAGAGTGATATAGTCCATGGTGTTTTGTGTGATTACTCCAGATGCTGCCTGGCGTGTAACTAATGAGTCGTGCTTCACCCCGGGTCAAGTCTGAGGCTTCTGCTGGGGCTTTGAAGCTTGTTTACCCTCCTGCCTGATGCCCAGGAGGCCTCCCTGCGCCCCTCCTGCTCCCCTGCCTGCTTGCTGCATACCTGCCAGACAAATTAAATAGCTGTGCTGGAAAATTACAACAGCACCGCACACTGCCTTGTGGCGTACAGCGGTTAGAGAGATCGTCCCGCGACCAAAAAACGCCGCAGGTTTGGTCCACATCAAGGGCCTCGCCTCTTTCGGAAGATCCAAGATCGAACCCCCCCCCCCTACCTGCTCGCTCATTGTGAGTTACTCTGGATAATAAATGCCTGAAAAATGTAAATGGTCGGGGTTCATTTTGCATGTAAGAAGAAGGCTAGCCGCTCTGAGCCGAGGCTGCTAGCTCTCGCCCATCTGGAACGGATTTAACCTGCATTTCTCCAGATCGCCGTCGGGTGTGTTCACATCAGAGGATAACAGGTGCCATTTTGCAGCCGCATCGAATTTGATATTAGAAACCAAGACAGTGGAGGAGAGTGTGTGTGTGTGTGTGTGTGTGTGTGGGGAGGGGGGATGCAGCTTTGAAGAAAGAACAGAATTCCTTGCTTACAAAGTTTCAGTGAGGACAGAACCAGTCAAAGATAACAAGCCTAACTTGGCCTTGCCTTGTCGAGGTGCCCTTTCATTTCGAGAGAGTAAGAGAGCATCAGCATGCTGCACTCCCCGCACATTGCACCATGCTGCAGCTAGACCTGTCTGTGCCTCCGAAATAATACGGTGAGTGTGTGGAAATAAAAGGCTTTCTCCTCTCCCCTGCAGTTGTAAGCGTAGGTATTGAATCCAACACTATACATTTTGAAAGAGCTGCTACTAGGCTGCTCGAGGATACAGTATATAATGTGAAATTAATGTTTTTTGGGTATTGCAATAGAATTTCATGGGTGTGTGTTATTTTCTCCCAACATCAACATCTTGACACAATCTAGGATTCTGGCTGCTGAACAGGCGATGTATATCTGAAATGGACTGGAAAAGTTCACTAGATGAAAAAAGCATTTCATCTGTACAGACTGTCACTTCTCTGAGCGAATTTCAAGTTAAGGTTGGCAGGGTTCAGAGAGCAGAGATGTTCACGATTCAGCACAACCAAGATATGGAAGAGGAGTTATGGCAGTAAAACATCTGGTGCCGACGGCTCCCCCTCTGCATTTGGTATGAGAGCAGCAATCTGAACGTTGGACAGACGTATTTTCACATTTTATGTTAAGCTTATTTGCTAAAAATGAGAAGAAAGAGAGGAAAAAGAAAGTGTGCATGTGAGGTTTAAAAACATCTCACCCCAAAAGAGAAAGAACAAAATGCAGCAAAGAGAAAAAACACATAAATTAAAATATCCCGAATGCATGACTGGTAAGGAATGCGAGTGTGTGTGTGTGTGTATTCAAAGAGAGAAATAGGGAGATAATGTGTGTTTTCTTTACATTTTCTAAGAATATGCTAATTCACGGGAGTCGCCACAGCATTGGATGGACATCTTCCAGCCTTGGCCTTCTTTATGAGCACAAGGATCAGATTAAATCACAAAACTACCACAGCGATGCACCTGCAACACATAAGCCAGTCACTACTTACACCCACTGTACCATCAACAGAACATCCACCGGATCCAAGACCCACTCGTCTCCAGAGAACATAAAAACAAACACTAACTTGAGCGATCGGCTTTCACAACACCGCCGCAAATATCATACTCCTATTCCCCCGAACTTGCCCTCCATGACCCCAGTAAGCTATTCTTGTACCCGAGCTGTTTACGACACCCTGGTGCATCGCAACCATGAAAGAGCGACCGGGTAATGACCGAACGACGGGGTGATCGTCCCCGTGACCCGTGTCCGTTCGAGGTCGGCCCCGGGGCGGTAATCCCTTCGCGCCTC
This sequence comes from Centroberyx gerrardi, assembly GCF_048128805.1. Lineage (NCBI taxonomy): Eukaryota > Metazoa > Chordata > Actinopteri > Beryciformes > Berycidae > Centroberyx > Centroberyx gerrardi. Next base: position 25,779,465 of record NC_136009.1, read on the forward strand.
TGCGGTGGTAAACAAGATGGCCGCTTGGGACGTCGGGGGAAGGTTACCTCTCCCTCCCCTAGCTTCATCGCAAGCCATCGGAGAAAACGCGATGTCCGAGACGGATAAAGGCGAGGCGGGAGGCACGGAATCGGATGGAAATAAAAAGTCAAGGAGGATTGCGAGGGATTTAGAGCGGCCGCCTCAAGGTTATCCGCTGAAGGTGTGTGCATGTGCGTCTGAGAGAGAGGGATGTGTGAGGCGTTCAGTCTTGACCTTGCAACGCCGAATCCCATCTCCCTTTGGCTGTTGCCCGGCAACATCACCTTGACTGCGAGAAACAGTCAGAAAGAGACAGAAAGAGAGGGATAAAAACAGAAGCGGGTCGCAACGCCGACTTGATACTTTCATATCAGCCTTTGCTTCAAAGCCGGGCGGCGGCTGCTTGTCCTTCCACAACTAGGATTTACAGGGATTTTTTTTCCAGCCCTCGTGGGACAGGGCAAAGGTCAGAGGGCAGCCAATAGCATCTCTGGACTCTGCCGGGGGGGGCGGGCAGCGGCTTTAATCTGAGAGAAGTTATGGCCTTCCCTTCTATCTGACCCTGGGGAGGCGGTCGGGCGGTAGGTAGTCAAGATCAAAGTCGTCCTGCAGGACACCGGCACATATGGTCGGGGATGAGTCTTCACCCCCTGCTCGATAAACATGATGTAATATCTATGTGAGCTTGCAGTTGACCCCCGGGGGTCCAACCCCTTCACCTCCCGGTCCCAACACAATGAGGCTTCTTTTTTTTTCATCAGCTTCGATCAAAGGGGAAGGAAATGATTGAGTGGCTTGTAACTCCCATCGAAGCATTTAATAGAAAGGAGAGAAGGCTGTACACAGGAGCGGGAAGATGGAGGAGAACATGGAGGTTATAGATCCACAGGGGCCATCTGTGGTCTCAAGGGGGGGGGGGGGGGGGGGGCAGCTAGCTCAATGGTGATGTTACCAGTCTGTCTTTTTGCCTGTTAACATTATAATTATTAATTCCTACCATTATACGGTCTGTTCACTGCAAAAAATCACCATCAGTTATTTAGTCTATTATTGAGTCCTAAAATCCAAATTTTCTTAAAACAAATGGAAAAATGGGGTCACTTGTTTTCAATGCAAATCCACTTGTTTCAAGAATTTTGTAAAAACAAGTGAAACCGCATTGGAAACAAGTGAAATTATCTCACCCCATTGGCAGATTTTTTTCACTTGTTGTAGAAAATTGGGAGTTTTAGGACTCAATAACAGACTAAATGACTTGTTAAGATGGAGATTTTTGCAGTATTGACAGCAGAGCAAGCAGCTTATATGACAAAAATCCTAAAATGCTCTTTAAATTCTGTTCACCGACTTTCTAAATACACATGGTTTTGACAGGAATCAAAGAGCATGTATCCTGCTAGTGTGTTTTTTTTCTATCTAGCAGCAGTATGTGTGTGTATTGCAACTCTGACTGCTCCTTTGAATACACAGTGGCAAGAAATGAAAGCGGCCTTGCTTTGTACAAACACTTTCTATATGCTACAGGCTTTTGGCAAGACGGGATCAGAAAATTGCTTCAATTCACACCGACCGCGGCGGACAGATCTATCTATATTATATCCATAACAGCAGCGTTCATGGGTAGACGGGCACAGGCTTTTATTTTGATCGAGGATAATGGACAGAACCGTCTAATGCATGTCAAACAGCCTGCCTTCAAAATTCAGTGTGAGGACATGAGCAGAATGGGGGAAAAAAAAGAAAAGTTTCCACTCAACTGACACATGGAGGAAGATACTTCTGCACACTTAAGACTAATGCAGGTCTCATTTATTTGCTTTCAGTCTAGTCAACCTTTATCAGAGCACACAAACAAAATGATGCAGTGGGCTGAATTACTCTCACTCCCAATGGGAAAATGGAGTTGTTTGGGTTGGGATCTTACTGGAGCCTCGTATTTTCGTAATTTCAGAGAGTTTACAGAGAGAATACTGTGTGCCAGCAGAGATTTATACATGAGTTACAAAACTGAACAAGAAGGAAGACAATATCCTCCCCACTCAGATTATGAAAGCATCTGTCTGTCTATCTGTGGCATACAATACAATAACAGAAAAATAAGGAGGGATGCCATGAATTCTGGCATTCAGAGCATACCTAGTTTGTTTTTTCAAGCAGCTTTGTAACATCAGCTGACTCAGCACACACTGCCGCATCCTCCTCACTTTCACCTTTAGAGATAACAGTCGAGCAAACTTTTGCCAGAACAGAAAACAACAAAAAAGGCACAAAGTTCAGGAGGAACCGCTTTACAGTACACGTCGAGAGAAATCTGAGGGTGAAGTGAAGTCTGTTGCAGAAAGAGATGGCTAAAGTGATCAGGAGGTGACGCACTGTGCTTACACGTGACACAAAAATCAATGGTATCGGCAGATTTGGCAGCCAATGGATCGGAGCAGATGTAAGCAAAGGTTAAACGTCAAAGCAGTGCAAAACATTCGCCGGTTGAGGGAGATCCGTACGCAGCGGGGTTGCCGGCTCCATGCCATTAGTGGGCTTTCAAAAAGGTCAGCGGGGAAACGTGGAGTCACAATCTCTGTAGCTGCATGCTGTAAAACGGCCCATTGGATTTTATCGCATCTGACTGGCTGTCTTTAGCATTGCTAGCATCCCTTATTACAGCTGCAGTACATTTATGGCATTCAGCGGACGCTCTTACCTGCAACGAGTGAGAAGGCAAAGTGCAAGTGTCTTTGTTCAAGCAAATGTTGTTGTTGTTTATTGTTATAGAGGGAGTAAACCATCTGAAATACTTTGCATTTACATAAGGGTTAAAAAGTACATTGTTAAACTAGGTTAAATATAGAATTAAAAGAGATAAAAACATTGATTAAGTATATATAAAGCAACATTAGCAGGTACTGACTCAGGAATGTGGTTGTTATGGGGAATTGAACTTGTGACCTTCCAGTAACGAAGCAATATTTCTTACCACCAGGCCGCCCCGCCCCGCCCTGCCTGAGAATTCATCATCTCAATCCAAAATGCAATTCAAAAAGCTGTCCATCATCGTTTAAACAGCGGTGCTGCATGTGTTTTGTTTCAGTATTTCAGCAACATATGGTTATTTGTACAGTTTGCTCCAGTTGATTCGGAGCTGTACTGTGAGCAGCTGAGCAAGAACATATTTAAAATACTCCGGTTGCATAAAAGGAAAACACACAAGACTTTGCAAGGCGGCTTGGCAGCTTTGTTTATTAGGCTAGACATGAGAGAAAAAGAAAGCTTAAAGAGACTACTGCAGCACAGTCTGTATTTAAAACACGTTTGAAGTCTGTTTCCCACAATCCACTGGGTGGAATTCCCTTCTTGGCGAATGCGAGTATCTCATAAATTCAGCATGAGAGAGACTGGGATGGGAAATAGAATTCAGAGGAGGGAAAAAATATATATTTTACAACAGAAAGTTTCTATATTGGCGTTAAAAAAGCTGAACGCCTTTAAGAAGATAATCAGTGGGAAGGCTTTACAGTTGACTGGCAGTGCAACATGCTCATTCAAAACGCACACACACACTCATACAATATATAGACACACACACACGCACAAAATATGTAACACTCCCACAAAATAATTCTCTCAGGACAGCTTTAGTGAACTGGATGGCTAATTTTATTGTCAACAATTGGCCTTGCTGAATGCTGGCAGTGGCAGAAGACAATATAATTAGCCATTTTACTATCATGTCTGACCACATGATGCCTAATTGTTTCTGCTGACGGCACAGACAGCAGGTCAAGGGGAAACAATGAACACCCATTTGTAACATTCCCCTGTTAACATGGGGTTAAATGGAGAAAAAAATCCATTACTCAATGGTGAACCGCCCCCTGCACAAAATCCATGTGATTTACATACATGCAAATGCAGGGTGCATGATTGCAATTCAACCCCAAATGGTAATGAGACTCTTTATGGGATGAGTGTGATAAGAGGCGTGATCACTAAGTGTATAATGTTGATAAAAAAAAAAAAAATCTCCTTTAAGGCTCTTAAGCCTCGCATGCCATGCACAAGAGTTTAATCCAATGTAATTACAGAACGAGAGGCACGGCACTGTCCCCTCCCCAAAATATGTCTGTGTGTGTCCAGGAGGCTGGAATCAAACACTGATTGGTTACAGGCCCTAACTGCACACTCTGCAGCGCTAATTGATTTGGCTTTCCTTTACCGACACTGTTTGGTATCTTTAATCCCCACACACCCACACACACAACACATACAAACAGCCTACACACACACACACACACATCGTCAGTGTCCACACCTGGGGGTGGATCAAAGAACAGCAGCTGGCTAGCTCTGCTAGCAGCAGCCACGCATTGGCTCCCTGTTCCTACTCCAGCCTGAATAGACCGCAGCAGAGATGGCAGCTAGCTAGCTTTAGCATGGTTTACATAACATACGGTAACATATAGTAGGCCAACTGGTGGACGCTTTCATCCAAAGTGCCTCAGAGTAACATGAGAGCACAAAGCATGACCACTCGTTCTGACCCCGGTGGGAAATGGAAGCCCTGACCCTGGCACCCGTCGAGCTACACAGAGACGACTCCGCTCTAGCTGAGGCATATAATTGAAAAGCTATCTGGAAAAGGCTTGTATGCTAGCCGGAGAATCGTTAGCGGGAGTCTCGCTAGCTCCAAATCCCCTATTTAGCCTTTTGTTTCATTTGGTCTCTGCAGTCAGAGATAAGCTGGATGTGTGGGCTAAGCACAGGCTAACCCTCTCAGCCATGCTGCGACGAGTGGCCAAATCTGGACAATGAGTGTGTGGTGGGCGAGCTAGCCGTGTTTAGAGGGAAGTCCGCTAAGACACTGAGATGCTGAATGGACGAAGATGCAAGGAGGATAGCTAAGACAACGTGGAAGAACTGTAAATGCCATCCGTCTGGGTCTAAATTCCTACATATTTTGGTAAAGCTGCCTTAATCAGGGGAATCTCAAGAGATAACATGCAGAGTAGCCACAGCTTTAAAGGCATTTCACACATAAAAGAGCTCCTTTTTCTGGTTTATTTTCTTAGTAACACCTTTACCCTTGACTCCGATGAGCACCTTTTTTGCAAGTTACTTAAACTTACTTAAAAATGCCATAGAACAAGGACACCCTCTGGTATCCTCTAAACATACAAAATACATTCTCAGATTTGATGTGGATACATGGGTAGAAATTTGATAATGCTGTCAGCTCTGCAGCACAATACCTTTACAAAGACATACACTTTTACGAATTGAAATCTCAGTGGCTCTACAGTAATTTTATTCAGCTCACATCAGTGGCGAAACTTTGGGTAAACTGAAAAAAGCACAAGCCGCTTTTCAGGGAGAAGAGAATGACAGACCTGATCCCAACGGAGAACTGAGAGATGAGGACAGACGAGATAAAATCTGCAAAGTTCTGTCAGATATCCAAGTAGATCTGCATTTGTCTTACACATAGAATAATAAAATATTGCTACAGCCTAGAAATACACCCTCACCCCCTCCTCTTGGTTATAACATCTTTATTCCAAACCAGTGGAGATGAGCTGGGCTGATTCTGCAGGCTTGGGGTGGGCTAGATGGACAGGCCTTGATCCCAGGTCACTAACTCCATGTTTTTCATTTGGAGCTCCTATCTTGGACACTCTCCAGTCTTTATTTTCCATTAGGAAGAGAAATGCCCGTGCAAAAAAAAATGACCGAAAGGGGAGAGAGAGAGAGCGAGACAGAGAGAGCAAGGGAGGGAAATACACACACACACACACACACACACACACACACACACACAGAGGAAGGAAGAGAGCAGAAATGCCGAAGACGAAATGGTGTTGTTCCGTGCGGCAGTTGGAGGCCAGAGGTCCCCTATTTTTTCTTCATTCACTTCTTTCTCCTCATTTCTAGCGTCCTTTCATCTTTTCTCCGAGGCATATGGCGCTGCACCGCGCTTTCAAATCACATAAAAGATGTTTACACATGCTGCTCAAGTCCCTGTGATAAGCTCGTTTTGTCGAATTGTATGCAAATCTACACAAACGCAGATCGCCCGCGACGAGAGGGAATATTTTCCCACAGAGGCACGCACAATTGGGAGCTTTACTCGCGAGGCCGCTCAGGCAGACGCACGCATGCACAAGCTGTAGGTGGCAAAAAAAATGAAGTAGCCTGCCTAAAAACATAATCTCTCATTCTGGTTATGAAGTATGAGCCTGTGTGTGTGCGTTAAGCATGTGTGTGTGTGTCTCTATGTGTAAGTGTGTGTGTTTTTGTGCATTTGTGCGTATGCGTTTGCTCGGCGCGCGATGCCGTCGGCGTGCGGCGACAGTGATGAATAAGCATTATTAAACAGGAGACACAGGCCTGGCGGTGTCATTAATCTTCATCCCTACTGACACCATCACAGAACTCACTCCCTCTCCGCCCTCAGCAGCATCTACACGTCTCATTGTCAATAACACAAAAGGAAGTCGGGCCCGCTGCACCGGTTGCGCAGGTTTTTGATCGCGTTACGGTGCCCGGCGCGCGCTCGAGCCAAGGCGGAGCCGGGGTCACGGCGGGAAGTGAGAAGTGATTAAAAAACCCGGGAGCATCAGACGAGCGAGGGGAATAAAAGGGAGGATGATGCCTTGTCCGGTGGCTCAGGATTAATCACGCTCCGGTTAGGGATGATCTACAAGTCTATTGTGGTGAATGAACTCGCTCTCAAAGGGAACGTGAACCTGTAAGACGACAGCGAGTGTCGCACTGCGGCTTCTAACATTACACTTAAACGGGATGAAGACGTTCCCCGTCTAGCCGTTCCTCACCTGGAAATAAAGAACGGGGACGAACAGGAGCCCAGGGTTGGAGAAAAAAAAAGAGATGAATCATCAAGCGGTCCTCTTTTATCAGCGCCTCGAATCGCACGGTGGGAGGAAGAGAGAAAATAATGGGAAAGTATCTATGCAACTGAGTAGGAGAGAGGGAGGCACTCAGAAATGTGTGCACACAAATGGACACGTTCACCTACATGCACACACACACACACACACTGAAGTGGCTGTGTACCTTAATGCACACTCGCTCACACACACTCTCAAAAGCACACACACAGAGCTTATATGCATATGATCATTAGTTTCAGCACCTCTACCAGATGGTCATCCATAGTGGCGCCTCCCTCCACAGGTGGTGGTGCTTCCCCCTCGTTCACCTTACCTCTCTCCCCAGCGATCGCACAACATCTGCTTCCACCATACACCATATACTTGTCTCTGCCTAGTAAAACCTGCGGCCTAGACCCCATAGTCTTTTTTTTTTTTTCTTTGTAGAGAAAGTGCAGCATCTTTCTCTGCCTCTTTACTGGACAGTGGAAATTAGGACAGGAAGCAGCGGGGAGTGGAGGCAGCAGAGCAGCGCCGGGTCGGATTCATGCATCTCGTTTGATTCGGCGTGCGGCTGAGCGGAGAGAGGGACCATCCTTCAACCGTCGGAGCCCGAGTTCAAGCCCCCGTTTCGGCAAGCGTCCGCCCTGCTGAAGTGTCCTTGAGCAAGTCACTGAATCCCTGCCAGCTGCAGGGCTGCTGCTGAGCCTGACCTCTGACCTCCTGAGAGGGAGGAAAGCCAAAAGAGAACTTACCCACAGGGATGAATAATGTATTGCATTATTATTATTACATTAATGTTGAATCTATAGAGCAATATGTATGTATGTGTCTTCTGTCGCTAGGTACTCTGAAACTTTAAGGTGTGCAGTATGTCTCCAATGCCACCAAGACACATTACTGTACATTTATTGTACTTAGTGATTGAGTTAAATTCATGCAATCATCATTTATGTGCTGTAATTGCAAAGTTGTAATAGACGTTGTTGTAATAGATGTAGTTGTCATAGATTCCACAAGCTGAAGCCAACAAGATCTAAAACGGTAAGATGGGTTTAAGCATCACTGAGGTATAGATCTCACACTGGGAAGCTATAGCTTTAGAGAACATACCTAAATGTTAAGTTCAATTTCCCGACATTAAATTGAATTAAAGTAATAATCTGAAACATTCATATGAATTAAAGCGGAATAGTATAGCCAGTTCATGAAAGCTAGCTGCTGTTCTAAACAGCCGTGTGTCTGGTAGGTCTTTCCTGGGAAAAATCCTCCGGCGCACAGGAAGTGATGCGTTTCACGTTTCTAGCAGCAGCAACAGCGGTTTGTGTAGAATAAATAGAAGAACTGGGCAGTTAGCGTGAGCTGTGACAAAGTGCGGTACCTACAGACACTCAAACCTCAACAGAATAACAACAAAACTGTCAACAAAATAAAATAAAAAAAGAGGAACTCCAGGATCAGCACTTTAAAAGCCTCCTGCCAGGTAGAAGACGATGCCTTTCTGAGCAGACAAAGAGATCTGCCCTTGTGTGTGCTGCTGTGACGGTTTATATTTTCTGCCGCAGCATTACTCTCCGGTGGCTGTGTTAGTCAAGTGCAATCCCACTCCTTTGAATAATTAGTCTGAGGGCAGTGGCCTACCTCCGTAATTGCAGGCACAACTTTATCTATTTGACTCACCCTCATCCCGCTGCTCTCAGATCTGCACACGGTTCCTCCTGGACGCCGCAGAGACAAGCTGCTCATCCTCTCGACTGCGGACTTGGGAAGCTGCCAGCATCAGAGAGCTCCAGTGTCCGGCTACGGAGGCATGAAATCCAGGAAGGGGGTTTCATGGCTAAGTGGGGCTAAGCAGAGGGGAGCAAGGCGTGTTAGAGCCATTTCATGGAGCATTTGACAGAGGGAAGTTGGAGAGAATCCTGTCGGAGTCAATGCATGTCGGATTTAGGGGCTCCTGGCAGTCGTTTTTCCCCCTTCTGTGCCGGTGATGCCGGGCGCTCGACCGAAGTCCGTGTTTGGACTTCGATAAAAGCGAAGGTCCAGTCTGAGAATTCAGTGGGAAATAAAAGGTCCACATAAATAAGGGGAGCTAAGATACTGTAATGGAATGAATTCAGCTTTGAAATCAGGAAATGCTCAGCTTTCCTTCACTGAAGATGTGGCAGAGAAAAACACTGAATAAAAACAGCAAATAATTGTTTGACTAACCCTTCATGGAATATTATAATGTTGGGGAAACTAAAAAGAAGAAGAAGAAGAACCTAAGAAGAATCTAAGCGAGTTAAATTTGTGTTGGTGACATAGAGACATACTGACTCAGAGTCACAACCCAACTAACATAGTTACACAGTAGTTACATACCAACACATGGTACAAGGAACAACAGCATGTCACATACACTGCATACCATACACACACATACCTCACATTCTGTGCAAATTATATTGTTTTGGAAAAAATATACCTTTGACATCACAAGAAATGTCTCCTTTTCTTTCTACAGTAGCTGCAGCAGGCGCAAAGCTTCACACACACACACACACACACACACACACACACACACACACACACATTCTCTAAAGACAAATGTTCGACTTGCCCTTTAGCGCACCTGTAAACATTAAAATCAAATATATTACATCATGTCAACAGCATACATGAGAGTAGAAATGAAGCAGAGGTCTGCTTGTCGTGGCCGGTGAGATGGGCAACAACATCCTGATTATATAGTAAAAGGAAAAAAAAGCTCTTTCCAGATGTCCGGCCAGTGGAAAGCGGGTTAGATCTGGGGAACTTCCTCAGTTGCTTTCCTTTGTCTCCCATCTTGATTTACGGCCCCGACTCTTCCCTCCTTTTGCAACTTCTCAAGCTTCCTCTCCCAAATTCCAGAGGGGTAGTGTCATCTGTGAGCTCTCCATCCCAACGTGTACAGAGGGGGAAAAAAAACCAAAAAAAAAAACCCACTAAGTGAGCAGAAACAGGTGTCACCTCTGAATAGGCGCTTATCCGACCTCCCAGTACGCTCGACGGCTAAACCGCCTCCCTGTGCGAGGTGAGCGTGACATTAAACAAAATAATAGGCTTCGTTAGCGGTGCTGCGGTGCGCGGACGGCGGCGGCGGCGGCTGTAAAATAAGCGGTTTAGCACCCTCTTGTTGTGTCTCTCTGTTGACAAAAAGGGCCGTGGATGAAATGATCCGTGACATCGCTCCGGGGGCGATGTGGAGCGCATTAAAAACGCTGCAGCGCCGTTAAAGGAGAATGAGTAACGACAGAGAAGGGCGGGGACACGGCGAGGGTTTACTGGCCTCCAGAGCAGACTGTCGCCGGTCCTGATGTCCCTGCACTGTCTGTCACTGTGTACTGCGTTACTATGCAAGTTGTTAACATGTCTCTGTACCAATGCCTCCAAGACAAATTCCTGTACATTTATTGTTCTTGGCAAATAAAGCAATTCTGATTTAGTGATGTCTACTTGAGGCTAAACAATAAAAGCCATAGATATACGAGTCCGAAGTAATGACACCTACTCTTAAAAAAATGATTGATCGCACAATATTAAACCAAATTATGGCCATTTTCAAAGATAGTAGGTCACTTAAACGAGAAATCAAAGGCTGCTCCATAGACAATGAATGGGGCATTGTCTTTGTGGAGTCACAAAGACAATGCCCCATTCTAAAATGAAGTTCATATTCTAGCATTGTTAACAGCTTATGAACCAGAATTTAAAAACTCTTCTGAATCAACAAAGTCAGCGCCTCATCCACTAGGGAGCAGAGACAGATTTTACATTATTTACAAATTAAAGTGTTAGTTCTCCAATTTTTAGCTGGTGCATGTTCATAACTACTGACTGAACTGTCCTGGGGTGCAGGAAGAACATATATGCATTTTAAAAATGGGTGGCATTCCCCTTTAAGTCCATGCTTGACAAAAAATGGCAACAGATTGGGGTTAGAGTCACTCATATGCATACGTTTTACTGGTGTTGCTGCTGGTATTTGGTTGTGTTCAGGATGCATATTGTTTTTAATTGCACAGCATCGCCCACACTCGTGTAGCAAGGTATTATTATATTACTATAATTAGCTATTATAACAACTTGGCTAAGTGTCACATGTCTGATGCTGTAATGACGGCTTATATGTCGAAATGCATTAGCGTGATGTTTGCCATTAATAGTAATATGGTATAATTTAGGTTAAATCTTGTCCTATTTTTTTCAATAAGTGTTTTGGAGTGCTGCCATTCCCATGTTTTTTCATGGGTCTTTTTGGAAGCCGGTGTGTAGTTTTTGGCAGAGCCCCGAACCAGCTATGCGAGGAGGCACACCTGCTATACGGTTTTTACTGGTAACAGATTGGATCAGTGTTACGGATTAGATCCTCTGTATTTAAGAGATATTGAATAATGAATTTAAGGATTTTTTCCCCCTTAAATTGATATACAGTGTTCCCATGAGCAAGGAAATTGACTGTGGTTGCACTGGGCAGCTTTTTGTAAATTAAATCTACACGTGGAGGAACACCCTAAATTAATGCAAAACAACATGATAAGAAATAGTCTTTTTTTTGAAGGTTTGCTCGTCCACATGGCTGATGCTCAGTCAACATTGCCTCACTTCAACCTCCTCAAACGAATCTTGTCTTTCAATCAATACCCCCAGCGCTTCAAACCGGACAGCTGTAACGTGTCCCCAATATCAGGATTGGCCCATAATGAACAAGTCCTCTCCTGATGCAGAAAAGAGCGTGACAAGACGCAACAGCATGCGGCGCAGAGATAAAGATATTACTCCCAGGAGATCGAGCCTGGATCCACATGTTTGTTCCATGCAGTCATACGTTGTGACCGGTCTCACATGAACCGCAGTAAAGCCGAGGAACGCTGCACACATTCCATAACTCATCTGTTTTTGAATTCCAACGTGGATAGGATTGAAACAGCTGAAATAGCATTCTGTGTTCTTGTATTTCTATACTAAAAAAAAAAAAAAAAAAAAAATCCTCCAAAGTGAGGACATTTTGCCGGTCCTCACTTTTCAAAAGGTTTATTTAGGGTTAAGGCTTGGGTTTAGGATTAAGGATAGAGTTAGGATTAGGTTTAGGTTGGGGTAAAGTTTAAGGTTAGGCATGTAGTTGAGAGGATTAGGATTAGGGAATGAATGTAGTCAATGGAAAGTCCTCACAAGTATAGTAATGCAAACCTGTGTGAGTGTGTGTGTGTGTGAGAGAGAGAGAGTGTGTGTGTGTGTTTCCTCAGTGCAGCTTAAAGGAAAGGAAGCGCTCCGAAGGCTATCGACTGTCTGTGACTCAGAAATCAAAGAGCAAAAAAATGTAAAAAAAAAAACAAAACAAAAAACAAACTCCCTCCTCTGGTCCGAATCTCACCACGGCGCGGTGACACGATCCTCTGAGTGTAACACCTCCCGCCTCACACCGCCGCCGCCACCGCCAAGTCAATAAAAAGAACAGACTGCCGTGAGAGATAAAAGCGCAGGATGAGCCGGAGAGGGATTTCTCTGCTTCCACCTCTTTTTCCTCCGTTTTTTTTAATCTTTCTGTGGTTTCATGACAGTCTCCTGAACCCCCCCCCCCAACCACCACCACCACCCCACCCCCATCCCTGCTCTCCACCAATAGCTGGCTTAAGCGCGGTTTAATGGTATTTGGTTAGGACGTCACCTTTGACCTGCAGAACGCAAACGGTAGCAGGGAGCCGCTCAACAGGTCCCCAGTGAGGCACAATGGGAATGAGGTTGGACTTAATAACAGGAAACACAATGGCATTTAAGGGGATTACCTCAGTGTATTCAACAGATTGGTTACACACACGCTACAGAGGGAGACAATGGTGTGTGCACAGCAGGCAAATGTTAGTTTCACTTAAATACACACACACACACACACACACATTCGTGGACGCGCATTTTTTTCTGCTTCAACGACCACATTTCCCTATAGGGATCAATCGTTTCATCTTATCTTCTCTCTCATGTATCTATCCATCTCTCTCTCTCTCTCTCTCTCTCTCTCTCTCTCTGTGAAGAAGACATCAACAACCAGTCTTGACAGCTTCGACAGCGGAGTGAGTCACCGCCGCTTAATTCGAGAAGCGAGATTCGTTTGATCCCGGTTCAAAGCCGCGGCTGAGGAAAGAAAGGTAGGCCAGGCAGGGGCAGGCGAGGTTGTAAACAGGATGGAACAGCCTTCCGTTTTATTCTAAATTTGATATGTACAGGAAAAGTGGCTGTATACATTTCTTAATATATCATGTAAAAGTTTTCTGGAAAACAAAAACGAAAAAAAAAAACAATTGCACATGTGCTTACAATAGCTTTCTTTTTTTTTATACTTTAAAACACATCATGGTACAGCATTGTCGAAGGCAATGTCAAACAGGATACAAATACACTGATAACCGTTGTTGAGTGTTGGCTCTTGTGGTAAATTTAAAAAAAACAAAAAAAACAAATAAAAGATAGTCAGGAAAAAGTACCCCAAAAGAATGACACGTTTTAATGATGTTAAAAATGTTAAAAACACACGGCAGATTGTGTGGCATCGTGTCACTGACGAACAAATCATATCGTGTCCCTCCTTGTGTAAAATATTTTGATACTGTTATCTCAGGCACTTTTTGATATCGGACCCCGCGAGTGGACAGTTGCACTGTAATGTCCCAATATCAACAGCAGGGTACTGTGTAGAGCAGAGGGGTCAAATACATCCTTCTAAGTATGCTAGTCTGCGTATAGAAACGCTCTAATATTCACAGCAGGCGGTGCTGGCCGCGACAACCAAACACTTTCTTTCTTAAAACAATTTGGAGGCGAGATGTGTTTACTCTCACCTGCATAATTTGTTTTTTTTTTTGGTAACAGTTTACGATGGCCTTATTCCACTGTAGGTGTAACAACATAAAAAAAAATGTAAGGTTTGTATTTCCATTGTGTTGTTATACCCTTATAAATACATTATGCATTGGGGAATTTCTCATTAGCAGTGAGCACAGTATTTTAGTGTACTTACAATACCTTTCCACAGGTTAAAACACAGATGTGTACAGTGGAATAAGGCCATTGCAAAGTCCTCTTCTCCTCCCTCTTCATCTGCTTGCTGTGTTTATCATTCATTCCTCCGACTACGCCTGAATCTTTCCCAGCGAGGGCCTTCATTAACCAACAGGAGACAATGTATGTCATGCGGTTCTCCTCTGCATATGGAGAACACGTTGGAGCGGAGGGGTAATTACGCACCGCCAGTTTTTTTTTTTTTTTTTTTTACATTTCCCTTTTGTGTTTCAGCCACAGCTCCCTCTCATTTGTTCGCTTGCAGGCAGCTACGGTCACAAACATTAGCGTTGTCAAAGGATAGGTTCGGTCTAGGAGGATAGGTTGCTACCAATGACCGCAATTACGGTGTGGCGCTGGTTGGCTCGGGCGGTGGGTTTCAAATCTTGTGCCATCGTGACCCAAGAGTGTGCAGGATTTCATTCCGACCGAACACTACAGCAGCTGGTTTCACTGATTAGTTCCTCCTCTCTGGTTGAAAGTGTGCTAATCAGTGAAATCAGATGCTGTAGTGTTTGGTTGTGTGAGTGAAAACCTGCACTCTCTTGGGGCACGATCGCACATGGTTGAAAGCCGCTGGGCTTAGTGTGGCGAGAGAGGCTGTCCCGTAACCAAATGTTCACAGGTTCGACCTCCCGCAGCAGCCAATTCGTCCATAAACAGCCACGCGTCCCGTTTTGGTACCTGCTCACTCGGGATAAGAGTGTCAGCTAAATGCTTAAAATGGTAAAGTACAGCAAACGCAATTACGGCAATTGAAAGCAATTAACTCCTGAGGACAATTTCCTCTTTTGTTACAAACGGGAGAAAAGCTGGTGCTAATCTCACAATGGGGGGTGGGGGGCTCATTGTCTCCGTCTCCATCTTTATTCTCTCTTTTTCTTTAAATTTTTCTCTTCATGTCAGAAGCTGGGGCCCTCTATTGGTGCCTCTGGTGGCTGTGTTCTTTGGCTCTGGCAGGCAGCAGGTGGCTTGTGATGAAAAATTCAGTGCAGAGCCTGACTGGGGAGAGAGGAGCGGGAGGGGGAGGGGGGAGGAGGAAGGGAATATGGAGGGGAGGGGGGGGGGTGTGAGATGAGAAGAGAAGAAGGTGGAAGATGAGCGAGGAGGGGAGGGGCAATGATAGGAGCGAAGGGGAAAGGAGGAGGATAAAGGTGGCGGTGTTGGGGAGGGCGGCTGAGGGGAAAGAAAGGATGGTAATGAACAGAGAGGAGAAGAAGAGGAGAGCGGGAGGAGGAGGAGGAGGAGGAGGAGGAGGAGGATGGAAGCCAGAGCTCCAGACAGACAGGCAGGCGGGCCAGCGAGTCAAGCCCAGAGCGGTGCAGGGGGGCCAGGCAGCGGATCAGAGCTGTCTCCCCTCTCTGCCTGGGTCTCCTCCGTGGAGATGACACGCGGCATGAATCATTTATGAGGGGGCTTTTTATTAATAACACACACACACACTGTGCCCTGCTTTTTTCATACACTTTGCCTTGTTTTCTCTGCTCCCCGGGGAACACTCAAGTGAGAGAGCTCAGTCGCGGAGGAAAAACATTGAAAGTAGACAAACAGAATACCGAGAAAGGCTGGCGGCGGTGGCTGGGGTTTGTTGGCTAGAATACTAACCTTAGTGAAGTGAAGAAAGGGTGATTTGTGGGTGGGTGGGTGGGTGGGTGCGTGGGGAGAGTCGCCTATGGGACGCGGTGTAAAGCCACGACACACACACACACACACACTCGATAGGTCAATGTGGCAGTGAGACAGTATGCGATGATATGTACTCATACACATGTACCTTGTCACATGCCCACACACACACACACACACCCCACACACACAAACTTGCGCCTCCCCATGGGCTCAAAAGAACACCCACTCACTCGCCCGTCTGCCCGTTTGATTGTCAGAACACGAGGGTGCCAGATCTCGATGAATCAGAGTCCTGGACGCATCGTGTCCGCGAATGCAGAGAAGGCACTGAGCGTCTCATGTCTGTAGGAGGGTGACTGACTGACTACCGGTATAGGTCATCGGCACAGCTAGGGATCGAACACAAACACCCACATACCGAGTACACTTCACAACTGTTTACCTCTAAGATCATCGCTAAGCTATAAGACCTCTAGGTTCGTCCTTTGTCCACATTTGTAGTGTTCACTTTTGCCCTTTCCTCAAGGTAATCCCCAAGATACTTAGTGAGTCTCTTAGCTCCGGACCCAAACTCAGCCCCGAAGTCCTCTAGCCTTCAACTCTTCGTCCATCTGTCCATTCACGCTCCTCAAGAATAGAACAGCCTCCCTTTCTCCGACCCCAACCTGTTGAGCCTCGCTAACTGCGAGGGCGAAGGCGGCACGTCTTGGCGGTACGGACCCTTAGGGGACGCCGGGTCCTTCAGGTGCGGCGTCGAGTACCCCTCGTAGCTGCTGTTACCGGCGTTCTCCTGCGCCGTCTTCCCTTTGGCTTCCTGCTCTCGGCGCCTCTGCTCCTGCCTCAGGAGCTCCTGGGCCTCCAGCAGGACCCTGGCGTTGACGCCGCCGCCGCCCGGGTAGCCGTTCCTGGAGCCCTGGTAGCTGGAGTACCTGGGGTTGTCCTTGGCCGTCTGGAAGCCTTCGCCGGGCGGGTACGCCTTATCCCACGAGTCCTGGGAGATGGAGCTGGGGTTCTTCCTGGGTTGCCTGGTGCAGAGAGAGGAAGCAGGAAAGGAACATGTAAGGTGTGGATAGAAGTTTATTTGATTTTTAGATTCATGTGACTCCTGAGACATGAACCTAAGAGAGGAACAGGACGTGGCAGATGTACCCAAGCACCCCTAGTCAAGTCCTGCAAGCATTCATATACATGTGTGCAAACAAATGCTTTCCCACTCTTTCTCTCTGTCTCACACACAAAGACACACTTACTAAATGCTTTATTTCTCCACCTCACATGGATTCAACCTTCTTCAACCTGGTCAAAACCAACAAAAAAAAAAAATTTTGGTTCAAAACTCATCGTCTTTCGCGTGATGAAGCAGTGTTCGGCTGTGCGGCTGAAAAAATATTGTGCTGTCAGTCTGGCAGTGAAAGACATCACATTCAATGGAAATTAGGCACCATTACAGCCTCACACATTGCCTCTGGGCAAGTACCAGCCCACGGTAACAACATACAGAGATACCTAACCATGTCAAAGTCCCCTTCCAGCCCATTAGCCCCATTTGGAGACGGACAGAAACACCCATTGGATCTGACAGACAGTAATAGCGAGCCTTTTGCAGATGGAAAAATGAGGCGACCATCTTGTCCTCGGCGGATTCGCCCAGGCTAGATATTTGACACCTGACACGAGTGTCTAAAAGGCGCGGTTGGCTGTCATTCTTCTGGGGGCTGCCCTCCCCTTTAACAGAAAGACGGGCAGACAACTCCAGATGTGTGACATCACCTCTCATTTCTGCTTGGCTAGCCTCTTTGTGGCAGCCCTGCCTTTGTGTGTGTGTCTCTCTGAGCCCATACGATATGCATGAGCGTCCCGAGCCCTACAGCTCCGCCCGTTTATCTCGGGGGCAAGACAAAATGGGAGAGGAGAGAGAGAAGAAGAAAAAAGAAAGACACACAAAAAACAACGGGCTTCTGACTCCGAGCCATGCATAATTAGCGGGTTTATCAGCCAGCTGTGAAGAAGCCGTATTATTCCTGTGTTTGGATTTGAGCAGGGTGGAGAGGGGAAAAAAAAAAAAAAAAACTTTAATGAGAATAGAAAAGACCTTTGTTTTTATTCAACAGAGATTGAATGCAATTGGGAATGGATACGCTCCTCGATCGGTGAGATAGGAGAATATAGCCCAGGTTTATTCTTGCGCACGGTTGAGTGATTCCAATTTTCAGAGACGGGCGTCCTCGGCATCTGATTTCATTTCGTATGTTGACAAAGAGGCCGAAGCTGGCCTGCCTCCCTGTCGAGAAATGTAAACCAGATCGCTTCTCCGTCTGATGCTGTGCCAAGGCTGTGCATGTACATGTGGGGCAAATACATAAAGATGCATACTGCTGTGCATTCGGTGCATGCGAATGGATGAAGCGTGGTAGATGTAAAAAAAACTGGTAAAGGTGACAAAGAGATTGAGAGAAAAGGGAGACACAGTGAGAGGTGGTAGCAGATAGAGGAGGAGAGGGAGACACACACACACACACACACACACACACACAGACACACGCATGCAAACACACACTACCAAGACCAAATGCTACTGCAGCTGTTGCAGCCAGCCTTTGGTCCCCCATAATGGCATTACTTTGGCTCGGAGATCAATGGCGCTCGTCAGTGATGAATATGAGGGCCCTTCATCCGCCGTCATTGTTTCAAATGGCAGCGGTTTATTTTCACTCAGAGCCCCTTGTTTAGCAAAGGGCCTCACCCAGAAGGAAAGTGACCTTTATCTGAAATGAACGCAGTTTTTTAGGGAACCCTGCTGCCATTAATCACATCTCTATTCACAATCCAAAGCCGTGGAGTCGGGGAGAATTTGCCCGCCACGAACAACACGGGCCCCCATATGAATCCCATCGAGATTGCAGATACACCATATTACTCCCGCCTCAGCCTCTGACTTCGCACGATGGTATGCTCCAAGTCAAACAATAGTGCGCTTAAGATAATACAGCCGGGTTTATCCAAACAGAACGGTTTCTTAATGGAATTAGTGCAAAACTGGAGGGACGCGGCCACAGGATGTTGCTTGTGACCGCTGGAGCGAGACGGTAGTTCATTAATCTTTCAGCAAAGCCGCCTGCAATATTTATCAGGGAGAGGATCTGTGTCGATAACAGTGGATTAGAGTATAGTGGTGAAGTATTAGAAGATAAGAAACATATTTCATGTTGTAGACATATGGTAAGTGGATGGCGACTATGCATACTGGGACGGATATGCTTGATTTTGGGCATTACAGATGGACCACCGTTCTAATATTGAGTTGCATCGCCTTCTGGACGGGTCATGTCTCAATTGACTCGAGGCAAAAAAAAAAAAAAAAAAAAAAAAATCCTTCTTTAACCTGTCTTCTCCCATTCATTACCTGTCTCTCTCATGACTGACGGGGATTTAACCGGAGAAATCAGTAAGGGATCACAGCTTTCACCCGGATTCACCTGGTCAGTCTATTTGATGGAAAGAGTCTAGTCTGCTTCACTGACAGAGTGTGTGTTCTTTGAAGCGGGGACACACTCGTCGAAAATCAAACGGTTTTGTAGATGCACGCACATACACACACCATAAGACATGACAATAAGCACCTCATTACAGAGCTTTACGAAATCCCTCCTTGCTGCAGAAAGCCTTTATAAGTAGTGGTTTTGGTTGACATCTTTCTAGACTTCTTTTTTCTACAGGTGAGTTCATATAGATTTCTTGAAATTATACTTTGACATTACATATTTTTATTCTATCATGCTTGCATATTAATCCTGCAGCTTTTAAAAACATCTTTAACAGGCACCCGGACATCGTCCTGCTTGAAGCTGATTGGCTTTTTCTTTATTTTGTCCAGTGAATTTCGTGCCTTCGCCTAAATTCACGCCACGTAGAGCAAAGCTGCGTCTATCTCTCTCAGTTCATCTCCTTCCTTTCTCTTTGTATGCCCAACAACTACTTGCTTTACCTTGAGCTGACAAAATTTGTAACACTATAGGCTGAAACTAACCTATGCCTTAAAATGTTCCCTTTTCTGAGCAAGAACCCCCCCCTCCACCACACACACACACACACACACACACACACACACACTCTTACACTTCCTGGAACAACAGACATTCATATCATGCAGATCAAAGGGAATTGCATTAAGGGAGAGGAAAGTGATCATGTCAGATCTGTGTGAGAGGGTAACGTGATCTGTCCATTTTGTGGTTTCATTGGTGTGTGTGTGTGTGTGTGTGTGTGTGTGTGTATGTGTAGGTTTGTGGTCTGGATCTGACCAGCATGACCCCTCTGCTGACTTAGATCTAATGTATATTATCTGACATCATTAGTATGGCAAGGCTTTTACAATGACTCTGACATAATTAGACATGCACGTACACACGCACACACACACACACAAACTCTTAAGACACATTACACAGACACCCCAATGGATGTAATATGCATGTACACCTGCCCCCCCCCCCCACCCGCAACACAGAAACACACAGAAACACACACACAATTAGGCAGACTAACACATATAGATATAAAACACACATTCATGTAAACACACTCACAACGTCCTGCACACACATCAGGCAGAAAACAGGAACACGCCAACAGATTCAACACATGTACACATACATGCAACACACACACACACACCTATAAACACAAACACCCACATACACACAATCTCTTAGCACACACTTTGTGTTAGACGGACAGGCACATACATCAAAGGTATGCAAGTCCCCATACCCAACCCTCTCACTAACACACACACACACACACACACACACACACAAACACCATCTCACATGGACTGGCGAATGCATCAAGCACAATCACTCCCCGTCCACCCCTACACACACACACACACACACACACACACACACACACACACACGCACACACACACACTCCCCCACAAAGAAACACAAATACCCAAACACCCACAACCTCTTAGCGCACATTTAGTGTTAGACGGACAGGCTCATACATAACCTTTGACAGAAAAACAGAAAAAATCTTATCAACCATTGTAATTGAAAAGAGTACTTTGCATAGATTTTACACCAAAATTTCCAAATAATGAATATTCTAATTTGTTGCACAAGAAAATGTGAAAAAGGTCAAGAGGCTGAATGTTTTTTAGAGCCACTGCACCAGAGTATCTGCAGATGAAGACCTTTTTAATGCTACCAGGGACTGAATTTAAGACAATTTAAAAAAAAAACAAAATAAAGCAACAAAGCTGGCAAACTGGCTTCTGAGTGAGCAAAAAGATTAAAGTCGTGACTTTAAATAGACAGTATAAGAAAAAGGACAACAGGAAATCACTGGAACTGTTAATGGTTGTGAAGTCCAACTGCGTTCAGTAGAGCAGATAGGACGCATATTGCACTACTAACCCTGTTATGGATAAATCTAAGAGTTGACATGCAGTGCAAAGAAGCCCGTCATCGCATGGTGGAAAAACAGCACCTCTAATAACTGTATTTAAGACACTTAGCACTTCTGAACATGAGAAAAGGCCAAGCCGAGAAGAACTGACGGCTGTTTTGAATTTTGGAATTGAAATATTGCAGCTTTCAAAATGTCTCTCCATGACTTTATCTGGACTCACTTTCTGTGCAAACCAGCTGCTGTTAGATTTTCAAAATTATGCAAGGAAACTGTTGTAATAACTATATTTACTCCATTCAGTTGACAGCTTGTTGGCCCTCTGTTAGAGCCCCAAAATCCAGTGGCGTTTCTCAAGTTAAGGCTCTAGATTTAGACACTTAGACATTTTTCAGACTTTAAGGATCTGCCAATACCCTGGATACACACACACACACACACACACACACTCTCTCTCCATCGGTCTTACCGTGGCAGGGAGCTGTACTGCCGCTGCGCCTGGGCGAAGGAGTCCCTCTCCTCCTGCCTCTGTCTTTGCATCTGAACCTCCACCGACACCGAGTGGCGGCCCGGCTGGTTGTATCCGCCCGGGCTGCTGCTGCCGGCGTTCGGCTGAAAACAGCAGGTTGGCAACTCAGTTAACTGCTGCTCCCGTCATTACCACCACTCCCATAATCAAATGAATGAGTCAATGAATGAATGAATGAATGAATCAATCGATCAGTCTATCTGCCCGTCAAAACCTACTCTCCTCTGTCTCCCTCTAAGCCTTCTATATACAGTATGTGCTAACTATATATAATTATTTGACAGCGATCCATACGCTTGAAGTGCTGTCAAATAAAATCAGTGGAAATGTGCATTGAGTGTACAAATATGATGTAGTGCGTTTGTAGGATGCAATATTACTTTATTGATCACACAGCGGGAAATTCCTTTATTGCGAAATCATCACAAGTGATGAAGAAATCTCCTGCTGTGGGATCAATATAGTAAAACTATATATCACATAAGTACTGCAGCATATTTGTACATTCAGTTTACATTTCCTCTGATTAGGACCACCTCCTTGATATTGACTGGCAACCTCTTGTGCATAATACAACTATAAATGTCTCAAGGTCTTAAAAATGCATTCATTATCCTGCATCTACATCTCTCCTTTGTGGCTGAAGAGGCTCTACAGATAGTCGCCATTGTAAAAGTCCCACTTTTTTTACTGAATCTTGCTGAACTACTGCTGCATTTTTGCTCCATCCCCAAGAGGACGTGTTCGGAGGACCCAAGCAGTCGGAAGCTGCAAGAAATGGTCCGGTGACCGCTGGGCCCAGGGACGCTACACAGCAAATTTTCCAGTGTTATTAAGTATTGATTTTTCAGTGACAACTGTTGATTGGAGAGTTGTTTGTCCACTCAGAGGGCCGATATGGCTCTGGGGCGGCTGCCCAAAACTATCTAAAGTGTTAAATTACCTCTGCTGGGTTTGGACTTTTATAAACCACTGGCATATAGTGCTGATTTTTAACACTGATGATTTGGCTGTGTAGAGTTTAACATTCAGAGACATAACATTCATAAAAGAAGTGCCTGCAGTGCAAATGCAGGATAGATGCAGGAAGGGGGAGTTTCACAATGGCTAACACTCTTATGTGTGAAATCAATGGAGGGTTATAGCTTTTACCTGGATTCACCCGCTCAGTCTATTTTATGGAAGAAACAACTGGCCCTAATGTTTTCCTTCACTATATATGGTGCAGTTAAAATAATACGACTAAGCTCCAAATAGGGTCAAACAATAATTTTCTGTTTAATTATGATCAGGTAAACTGTGAGCACTGTGTAACCACATTACACCAAGTAAACCTGAGGTACCCTTTATATGGAGTGCCAAAACATACTACTAAACATTAAACAATGAATAAAAACCAATTCCTCATTTATGGTTCATCCACTATCCTGCAAATGGCTCACTGAGACCACTATGTTACTGTTGCAAGGTGAAAACCTGACTACAGTGCTGGTGGATTTCATGTTTTTGCTTGAACTGAAGGATTTCATCGACAGTATAGGACCCCTGGACCTCATGAAACCCTTTGAAAACCCATTGTGTAATTTGAAAAATGTATGCTTCTCCAACTCAAAATGACGGGTTTAAATCAAGCTCAGTTTCAAGAAAGAGAAAAAAGTTGAATTATGTGAGAATAAAAGCTCATCTCTGCTTGGATCGTCAAAAATCTCATACCTCCATGAAGTAAAAAATGATTGATTTCCTGATTGATGGCGACCTATATCAAAAATTCTGGGTTTTGAGTGGGTTTCATGGGCCCTGGGGTTATAAAAGCAGGGTGGCCTTGAGGTTAGAATGAGTGTCCTGTTACAGAAAGGTCACAGGTCTGTCAGGTAAGTCGCTCTGGATCAGCTAAAATGGTTAAAAAAGGTAAATAAAGATTACTTCATATACACAAATTAATACGAATCCCCTGAATCCAAGCGCAAACACTGAAATCACCAGAATTGGAGTCGCAGGATTTCCACACAGTAGCCTTGTTACTCTAGCAGCACTCCATGACACAGGATATCCCATAAAAAACACAACCCACCCTCTTCCCACACACACACACACACAAACCACAGACACTTACCAGGAGTTAGGCAGGCAGACAGACCCTGTGCTCGTCTCCTCACAGGTCAAAATGAAGGGTGAGACACAGACAGAGGGATGGAGAGGGGGGGGTGGGGGTGGGGGGTGACCATGCTGGAGACTCGGAGCGGGGTTACGGTGATGAGAGGTGATGGATGTTAGTGGGTGTTAATGAAGGAGACAACACTCGTCCCGTTGACATTGTGACACCCCTCCCCCCTCCACCTCCACCCGCCCGCTGCCCCGGATAAAGACCTCCCATACAGGTAATCAGGCTGGAGTAGGTGTGTGTGTAGACATGCACACACACACACACATGCTCTTATACTGGCAAACACAATTTCTCTCACATAAACACACACATAAATGTAGACACAGAGACATTATGATGTTATTTTTTTTATTTTTTCCTATTATTTTATTTTTCTATGATAATAATGCTTTATTTTATTCTTTTTTTCTGCCTTTCCCTCTCATTTCCCCATCGACATTTTGCTTGCCAGTGCCGTCTTTGTAAAGACAAATTTGTTCTTAATTGACTTGCCTGGTTAAATAAATGTTGAATAAAATAATATCCATATGATCTGCACATGTGCACAGATCTGGAATGCTCCTACACTCACTCACTCATGCTCTGTCATTCTCACACACACACAAACTCATCCTCATTCACTTATCCTTGCTGCTTCTCTCAGCCCCCCACCCTCCGCCCCCCCCCACCCTCCAGATCCATCCAACACTTGTACCACCCCGCCTTTTGTTCCTCCAATGTTCATTAGCGGTGTGGGTGTAATAATTGTGCGCGGATAAGTCGTAACACAAAGCCAATCTAATTACTTTTATGGCGGTGCAACGTATTCAGAGCCTGGTGGGAGCGGTGCGGACATCGGTTGGTGGGAGGCCCATAAAACGATTAAGAGGGCTAAGGAGACACTCCCATTAAACCCGACGAAGCCCCGGCAATCATCTCTGGGATTGATTGGCATTGCCTGGATGCTTGGTTGTCATAACGACAGTGTAGCAGACAATTGAGGAGGTGGTGGTGTGTGTGTGGGGGGGGGGACATGTGTGGGCGCACCCCTTATTCCATATCCGAATTGAAAATTGCCCGCGGGTGAATTACAGTCTACAATATATTTCACTTGAGAAAAATCCCGTTAGCGGTTTACGAGTATTGAATATTCCTGGGAATGTTGGCTCATCTTCCTTAACTCAGTGAGTGTAGAGTGGAAAAAAAAATACCCTAAAGAAATTCAGATAATGGCGGTATTAAAATGTTACAGTAAAATACAAGAGGCAATATTACGCCCTTTCTAAACCCCCAACATCAAGTGAATGAACTCCTCTATTCCCACAGTGGTATAAATGAGTGCAATAAAGCTGGCACGGTGCTGCCGGGAGAGTGGGCATCAGTCATCCTGATGGAATTAGACCGTACTACCCACAATCCTCCCCTGCTCCCCAAACTACGGTGAAAAATAAGAGAGTTCCAGTCACAGAGATGAGATATTGTATTGACTAGAGGCATGTGACTAAATAGGGACAGCTAAGAAAACAGCATATGCCGAAAATGGATAATTGCACAAATGGCTCGCGGAGGACGCAAATTGCAGGCCGGACTGCGAACATCTGACAGCTTGAACTACACTAGATTGGAGGTGTGATGAGAAAAGGTTAGCCTGAGGTTGTGCATCAAAGCTTGGTTGGAAGGTGCACAAAAACACGGTTAGTGCTTCCATATGGCTGTCCATGACTGTCTGTCCAATGAGTGGAGCATGGCACCAACACTCCCAGGGTTATGGGTTTGATTCCCACTAGGGAGAAATGGTATGCACTGCAGTCATGGTACTGCATGACACTTTGGATAAACGTATCCACCAAATGGCATGTGTTTTGTTATGCAGTCAATGTCTCATCATAGCTATTTAACCTGGAATGTGCTGTGAATGGGCAAGAGAACTGTATTCCTGAATGGATCATTTGCTCTGTAAATGTACTTGGTATCAACAAATGAAATGAGGCCTATTTGACACTTGCTTGGATCATGCGACCGTTGTAGGTTTGATCATTTACAAAATAGGAAATGAATGAAAGCACTATCTGATGTTGCTGTGCTGTCCCTGCATGTAAGTGGGGCAGTTGTAGGTGAATTAAGAACAAGGACGGCGGCTCCTTCACGTGTGCGGCACCATCAGTCAGATGAAGCAACAAAATGTAATATATGCGCGGGGGAAGTAATTGAATTTCAAAGACACACGCTCCTGCTTTCCATACAGCCCACCGGTACGGCCGGGGCACGAGTCTAATAACACGCAATTACTGCACCAAGCCTTATTGTGAGCTACACTCTAATAAGTAAAAGGGCTTGGAGCAACCTTTAGGGGGCTCTTCAGAT
Source organism: Centroberyx gerrardi (assembly GCF_048128805.1). NCBI lineage: Eukaryota > Metazoa > Chordata > Actinopteri > Beryciformes > Berycidae > Centroberyx > Centroberyx gerrardi. Next base: position 25,805,520 of record NC_136009.1, read on the forward strand.
TGAAACCACTGGGGAACCCCAGAGGCTTCCTTGAAGAACCCCCCCCCGTTCCTAAAGGTTTCATGAACGCTGATTGTACTTCCACAAACCTCTAACACATAGGGGTTCTTCGGGGAACCTTTTATGGATATTTTTTGCTTGTGAGGAACCCTAAAATGCTCAGCGGCTCCCGTTAGATCCTAGAAGAACCCCCCATTGAACCCTTAGCTTTTAGAGCGTAGGTTACCCAACACTGTGTTGTCATGGGAAAATGAAACTGGCGACAATAGCGAGTGCAAGGTAGTTGATGTAAACAAACAAAATGCCGCGGTGTTGTCGAGCGCTTTAATTAAGAGCACGCTCAGTTGTTCAGAGACAAAGGGAGGGGTGACCTGCGCTCCTCTTTCCCACACTGTAACGTTTTGTTGTACAATGCTGCCTGGAATGTGTGCCTTTCTGGCGAATCCATTAAAACGCACCACTCTGGTTAACACTGCCGAATACAAAACAAAACCAAACATTTTTATTGGGTTCATCAGCTATGAAAGAAAGCCAGAGGACAGAGGATTCTGTTTGTGAGCTCTCACTTTATCATTTCATTAAAATTAGAAATCATAGGACCGAATTCTCCCATTGCACAACAGATATTGGGCAAAGCTACATTTGGAAAGTATAGTCTAGACACCAGTGGTAAAACAGTTCATACAGTAATGTACAAAGATGACACAGCTGTGTTTGTAAAATGATCTTGTATAGAGAAACAAGCAACAAGGACAATTCATATTCTCTGTTAAAAAGGATGTAATTTTCAACACACCTGCGTGTCTAGTTTGGGACAGCACACATTTGTGCTACTTATCAACACAGCATATGTTAATAACAATATGCTTGTATCAATATGTGTTGCTATTAAAATATGTTGTGTTGAAAAGCATCAAAAATGTGTGCGTTGTCCCAAACTAAACATAAAGATGTGGTGAAAATTTAAGTGTAAAACAATGGAATAAATACACATACTGTTGGACAGAGATGCTACAATCCGAAAAAAATGTAGTAAAATCTTCAAAGATTTAGCAAAATTTGCTACATCTCTCTGTTCATATATGTAATCATATTCATATTCCATTATTCAAAATAATGTAAAACCAAGTACACTTGAGGTGCAGTGCATGGAAGCAGGGAGCACACTATAGTAATACTAAAAATATGTCGACCGATTTCATCACCCCAAAACTTTCAAGGCATTCAAATTTTGTTCGCTTATTATTACCCCTTGTTGCTTCAGAATGCACCAATTAACCCTCTTCTTGGCCAACCAAGCACGAAAAGAAATAGAAACAGCTGTTAAAACGCACATAACCCTAACTTCAAACTCTAAAAAGGCACAGTTAAAACCAATGGACGTTCTAAGGGCCTCACGTTAGAGCCCATACACAGAATCAAACCAGTCCCCACAGATGAAGAGAACCCCAGGTCCATGAGACGGTGGGCAGGTCCACGTGGATGACGGACAGACAGAAAGATGACATGGACGATGGATGAGTAGAGTGGGTGGTGACGGGTGGGTGGGGTTAGTGATGGTCGTGTCAGGAGATGAGCATACTCCTGCATGCAGACGGTTGGACGTTTGAAGGTGAAGGGGTTAGCGGTAGTATAGTTAGCCTGAGAGGCCCATGGAGGTTAATGGTAATCCTAGGGTGGGGACACGGATAAATTAACATCAGTCTTGTTCATGGCTGGTGGTAGTGGGGTTAGTGATGGTTAGCTCCATACTCCAGCTAGCCGCAGGTAGCGTGCTAACACTTGAGCGTTAGCATTCTCCTCAGGCTAGCATTGGAAGTTAGTGACGGTCAATTCCACAATCCAGAGAGCCGTCTAGCGTGCCGACACATTTTTTTTGTCAGCACTGACTCTTGTCTGGTAGTGGTAGTTTCTTGAAAATAACAGTCTTACAGTCTAGCCATCTTCTCCGGCTGGCAGTGGATTTGAGTTACAGGCTCCGTCGTGGAGCCTGGGTTTCAGACACTCACCCAGGGCTGCTCGAAGCTGTAGGTCCTCCTGCGGTCGTCGGGGTCCTCCGGAACGTTCTGGGCCTGCTGGAACTCGTGCCTCAGCCTCTGTATCCGGTCGTGGTTGCTAGGGGCTAGTCGGTTACTGGGGAGAGAGGGGAGAGAGAGAGAGAGAGGGGGAAGATGGATGAGTGTGAGAGGTCCATTGTGAACGAGTGACCTGGTTCCATCAGCGCATAAAATGGCCTAGGGATGAAGTTCTTTAGGGATGAAGTTCGTCCAATGTGCTCCGTCCATGAATTGATCAAATGCGTTGTTGACGCTATAGAGCAACCTAGATATGTACAACCCAGATAAAACGTAAAATGTGATAAGTGAGGGCAGAGCCAAAAGCAGGCACGCAGCAGAGCCAAGAGCAATATGAATCAAACTAATGTGCCTCTGATGTATTATTCATAACAATGAACAAAGACTAGTGCTGAACGGTGAACAGTACCACACCCCCGCGGCCTCGTATCATTCACCTACTGCACAGCTATTGTCTATTGCAGCCCTGCGGTGATTACATTAAACAATGGTCCCTTCAGCATACGTTCCTCATGGTACACTGGACAAATGCACTGTCGCTGGTCACTCTACAGCTAGTCTACTTTCATATTATGTTTGGAATTGTTCCTTTGTACTATGCAAGATCCTGTGGTTCTTGCACCATGTGTGTCAGTATGTACCGTGACAATCTGCAAGTTGTCAATGTGTTTCTGTACCAGTTTCACAGAGACAAATCCCTGTACATTTCTTGTATTTGGCAATTAAAGTGCAATTGATTCTGAAATCACTTGCATCCCAAGTGACTCAAGACCATCCTTAGACTTGAGTCCTGTTTCTAGACCAGTTTTTGACATCTTGGGACTTTTCTGAATTGGACTTGTTTTGATCTCGGCCACTATTGAATGTTGACCCGACTTTTTCTAAAAACATAAAAACTGGGCAAATTTATTGATGTTTGGTTTATTTTCTCTGCAGCACAACACACAGATGAAGGGATTTCCCCAGTAGAAACCTATGTGAAAGTCCTCAAACCTCTGTGTATTGATTAGTCAAAATCCAATGCATTGATTAGATGCTGAAGGGTCTACAGAGCTTCTGCAGATAAATCTACACCTCTGTTCATCCTTAAGAAACTCCATAATCATTGTTTTTGCAATTGAAAGACGTGTGCACTGTTTATTGCCTTTTGGACTTGAATATGACTCAATTTGCTCTGGTCTCGGTCTTGACTTGGTCACGACCCCCTTTGGACCTGGTTTTGACTCAAACCTGACTGGGCCTGGTCATGGAAGTGACTTGGATTCGACTAAAGGCGTCCTGACTACAGAATAGTTCAGTGTAGTTTTATCCATCCCATTAGGGGAAATCAACTGAGTGAATGCAGCTTGGGGATCTTTCTGCTACTAGTTCATAAATGGAGAGAAATCTAGGGCACCCATGTATGTGAGAGGACCGGGTAGCATTGAGACTATATGGCCTCCTACAGAGTAAAGTAATTATCCCAGCCATCACATCTCCCCTCTCATTCAGTGAGTGTGAATAGAAGTGTCAGGGAGGTGAATGAAGGACCAGCAGGGGAATGCCGACTCCGAGCTTGACTTTTCAACTTTCTAACTCCGCCAGGAAATTCCTGGAGATTGTCTTATCTCGAAAACTCAAAAGGTCAAACCTGTAACTCTTTCCAATCCTAAAACTGCCTCAGTTCGGTTTTGTCCATGTTTTCTACTTACACAGGAAAAGTTTAATGCCAAAATACAAATTAATTTTATTTAAATTATATTTGATCAGGGACATGATCAGGAAAAAGCCAAATGTAAAAACACAGAGAATTCTATTAGAAACGAATGGAAGCCGCATGTCCAAAAAAAAAATAAATCCTGAAAATATAAAACAGAAAAATCCCATCTCTGTTTTCTAGGTTATGACAGTAATTTCCCAATAACCTTGTTTTAAACAAACTTATACTATTGGTTTATCTCTATGAGGTCAATATCTGATTTCATCTTGGCAGAAAATTACCGCAATAAATGCCTAGATCAATTTCATGCGGCACACAACAGCCAAACAGATAGTGGGGCTATCTGCTACAATGCTATAACTGAAAACACAGCAGCACCACCAACTTTTGCAAGCCATTAACTCCAGACCCACACAATGGAAAAGCCAGAGCCAGTCAGCCTTGTTAAGGACCAGGAACCTGTCATGTGTGATCCTGCTAATCTCCATGATATGTAACACAGCCGCCTGGCCTCTTTTGAACATGGCTGACCCTACAGACGCTACATGTGTGACCCTCTGGCTACAGGTCACGGCCCAAGCGCCGGCTTCACCGGAAGGCCTCATATCTGATAGAGGGTCACCTGCAAACAGATGTCTCTACCAGATGAGGAAAAGATTCAGAAAGATGAAAAATCGCAGCTTGGTTTGGCATGGATCAAAGTAAGCCCATAGCGAAAAGAAGCACAACAATTCAGTGTAATTTAAAGTTCAATGTTGGTCGGATGAAAGATGTTCACACTCTGCTGAGATTGAGTCGCTCAACTCTGTTCATCAAAAGTATGCTGTAGCATTATTAAAGCAACCTATAGACCTAGCCTATACTCTGGAACACTGCCCATGAGACCGCAGAGAAGGGAAACTCAAATAAAGGGATCAAAGATCTCCAATCCTCTCTTGTCTGACAAAACACTGTAAATCAATCAAAGAAAGAGCAACACTGCTATACAATAGTACTGCAAAAACCCCAGAGACGGGGAAAAACAGGGGGCTGAGATTTAGCCATAGATGAGCTTCATCCTCTGGACAGGCTCACTCAATATCTGGCACTGGTGTATGAGGCTGAAAGGTCACCGTGTGGCTTTGTGAGAGGAGTCTCTCTGGGACTCAATAACAGGACCGCGGCTTGCTGACTGGGCTGCCAGCGAAGCTATTTACCCCGAGACGGGCCCTGCCTTTTATGATCGGGTGTGCCCTCTGAAAAGCTGTCTGTCTCAGTCTTAAGCCTGGGATGGAGGATGCTGTGAGAAGATGTAATGTTGCAGTGCGGGTGGATTGCAACTTCAGCACTGTACTGCCACGCTATGTTCTAATGCCACATGGTAAAATATAGGGATTGCAAAAAAGAAGCTTTGAGAATATGGCAGAGGAAGATTGTGATTAAAAACAGCCATTGTAAGCCCTTGCTCCATTTTAGCCTAAGAGAGTAGAAGGTCCAAATTCAGCCTAACTCTAGGCTAATAACTCCAAGCTGATCAGATTGGAGCTGTCACTTCAAAATCCCCCACTACAACGACACTGCTTCCACGGATCCAAATCAAAGCATGCCTACAGATAGAGAGAAGGCCTCTACGGGGTAATGTACAGTAAGTGACAGAAGCAGCTGATGGACAGAGTCCTAATCCTATGGATTAGAAATGAATGGCCCCATTCACAGAGGCTGCTCTTCCCATGCCCGAGGAGCATCCTTCAGACCTACCACCAACTGTACGTGGGCACAAATGAAACAACCGTTCACTCATTTAGGGGACTTGGCGACTTTTTGTGGTTCAACGTGCCCTTGAGAGAGGCTTTATGAATGTGAAGCCCTGGGTGTCCACACGGGCCAAGGCAGTAAAAGACAGCTGGAGACGGCCCCACTAGCCACCAGCTGGCCCACAAAGGGCATTTGAGCGTGTCCTGGGGCCGAGACGGCGGAGAGACTGAGGCGGTTCTTGTGTCGGTGTTTTGTGAGAAGGGCCCTCATGGCGAGTGGTTACAAGTGGGGCGACCTTGGGGATACAAGAGTGGCATTGTTGGTTCACACTTCAAAGTCTACCATGAAAGCATCTCCCCAAGCTAAGTGCAGCGCTATGCAAGGGACCGTTAACAAAGCCAGCCAAGACTGTCCGTTGTTTCATCAATGTTATCAGTCTATTTCATCTGTTCGAATTAAAGGGCATCTTTCGCCCTAATGCAAATTAACAGTCCCTGATTCATATGAAATCAAACCTCGCTCTGTATGTTAATAATACAAGGATTGTATTCAGTGATATGCTATCTGCTGCATTTGCCAATAATCCTCAATTTATAATAATCAACTTTTTAATTAAAAGCCACCATCTTAATTAAACATTTAATTAAACATGGGTAGTCATGGGATTCCTATCTCCTATGTGACTGTTGTACTGACTATAACGCCAGCCTGTTAAATAAACATTTACTGATGTACCGATACGCATGGTAGAAACCTGTGCGCGTCCTGAATACGTGTCCCCCCTGAACGCAGCAGCTGTGGTGGTTAGTTCCCGTAATCTTATCAGATGGGGGAACTAGGCCCTACATCCTCTGACAAAGAGAGAGCAGCTGGTAGAGCCTTTCTCCGCCGTGAAAAATGAACTGAGATGCTGAAGATGATAAACCGGGTCTATTGATCGAAGGCACACAGACAGCTAGGGGGAAGACTGATGCCCTTGCTAACTAGTGCTAACGGCTAGCGCTCCATCTGTGAGCCGTTGTATGGCAGAGTCCCTGTTATCTGCTGCCGCAAAGCAGCAAAGATTGGCCTGCTTCCTTGAGCAATCACAGACTTACACTGTTCTAGGGATACATGATGTTGCTAATCATGAGTAACAAATGACAACTAGAAGCTAGAGGCTGCTGGTGTGCATGTGGTGTCCGTATATCGTGACCGAAAAACCGGCGGTTCAAATTTCGGACCGGCTGGGAATATCTGTACGGGAAACCTGACTTAGACACACCTTCCCCTCCTTTAGCAACTTCTGCTGAGGAGCTCTTGAGCAATTACTCTGCTGAGTGGCCACCAGTAGACTATTGTGTTGTGCAGCTCCCAGATGTGAACGTGTATCTATATGAATGTGAAGCAGGGCGTTGCTGAAACAGCATGCATGCTCAGTCGACCCTCCCTGGATAAATAAAGGTTAAAAAAGAGGATTAGCTCGGATGCTTGAGTACTCACAGACTGAGTGGTGTCTGTTGATGCTGTGGAGAGATTAGAGGGGGTCTGCAGGATCCTGTGTCTGTTGTGTCTAACTGAGGCCATTTAGGCGCTCATTAGCCCCATCTTGCTTTTACTTGGGATTACCCGGGCTTAACCCCAAGACATTGATAGAGCCAAATTGATCTGTAGAAACACGGCCATTAGATGCCAATCGATAGAATATTACCACACTTAGCAACTCATTATCAAACCCCTGGCATTTGCCTTATCATGTCAAGGAGCCAAAGTAAGACCAAAGTGGGACTCCACGTTGATAAAGTGCACAAATAATTCAGTTTGTATGCAAAGGAAGATACACGGCAGAGAAGAATTTCCCATTCTGCATAAGAACTTGTTTTGACAGGCGAGCCAGAGGCTAATGAATCTAGCTAACACGCTCTGTAACCCGGGCCCAATCAGACACCATCTGCACGTTCGCGACCCGGCTCGGATCAAACCACTCTCTTCTCAGAGGGCGCAGCCCTGGCACAGAGCCGGCAGGCCGTGCCAAGCTTGGTGACTGTGTGTGTATTTGTGTGTGTGTGTGTGTGTGTGTGTGTGTTCATCAGGACAGAAATATGGCACTTTAGATGAGTTGGTAAAATACTGCCGTAGGAGGAGCAGGCACTGGGCAGTGCTAGTTACAACCACAGCACTGCTGAGGTTGTAAGGGTAGGCGGATTCGAATAGTCAACATAAATCAACATTAGTCATGAACCAAGGCAATGTGTGATGAATCACTGAGTTTGTTTCTGCTGGTTCAACAATGTATATAAAGTGGACATGTTGATATACTGCCTTCTTTCATGACTGTAAAGAAAGGTTATGTTAAAAAAAGGAATTGCCTACCGTAACTTAATTATTCAGCTTTTTCTTGCCTCATCATTTAAAGAGTTTCATTCCAAAAATAAATCTACCATTAGAAAATATTGACCCCTGCTCTTGTGAAATCACGGCTGGTATGAAAGAAATGTACACACACCATGGATTATCATTAAAGTTATAAATCACCTTAGGATCTTTGCTGAAAAAAAAAAAAAAAGGTTTTAAGTACAGAATCATCTGTATTTTTGAAATACTGCCTCATGAATTTCAGCTTGCAAAAAGTTATTTCTAAAATGGATATGCAGTGTTTTGGAAACAAAAACCCTTCATTTTGTTTTCTCAACACAACAGTGAGTCACTTTTTCCAAACCTGATCAATTTTCATGCAGTGCACTTGCACCCTCATACACAGCACGTCCTGCGAGTTACAGTAGCATTCATTCTAAGCCTCAGCAATCCCATGGGGTGTCAACACTTGCGCAAACCAGACAGTAAACATTGGAATCCATCGACGGAACGGATTGGATTTAATTGGTTTTCAGTTTTATAAGGCATCTCTATTTTTCCAGGGGCGCTGCTGGTCAAAAAATGTCAGAGATGGTAATATAATATTTGACTGATATTAATGCATGCACACACACACACTTGCACTCACCACACACACATATGAAAATGCATGTGCTCACACACACACACACACACCCGTACACACACATTTAAGCCGAGATGGGTAAGTGGGCTTCGATTTCAAGCTATGGCGCCACTGAAGGCAATAATGGCATGGCACACAGAAATATGCCTCCTTTTAATTCACGGGCCAATTTCATGCTTTCACACATCAATGTATCGATGCCGGCCTACTCGGTTTCAAGCAAATAAATTGGACCGCATTTCTGATATCTGTAATCCTGCCCCACTTTTAACGAAGGTGGGGAGCACGCTGTCCTATGTGGGCCATTTAAGTTTCATTACTCAAATCCCCCGTCGGATTGCGTGGTGGTGCCGCATTTGAATATGTCGCCCGGAATATCTGCAGGAGCGCTTCCGATGTGGTTTAGCGACGCCTTGCATGCAGGACCTCGAATCCAATTTCCCATGCCACAGACGCTTCCGATACATTCTTCATAATGTATTCCGAGATTGAACCTTGTGTCGCAGGATTAAAATGAATAGAGATTTCACAGAATCTAATCTGTTCGGATGCTTTCAGTGGAAAATACTACAGGATCAGACAGCAACTATCTGCCATGGCTCTCTTTAATATACACAAGTTAAAAAGTCTATTGCGATGGATAAACATGTTTTGTCAAAGCTGCCTTTATCGGGAGCATCTAATCCACTGTAGGTTCTGGTGTATGATGCATTGGTACAGTCACATAACCTTGTTATTTGTGCAATTTTGTTGTTTTTGTACCCTTGTCCTCTTTGCTGAATTTAGATGTTATTGACTGGGTGTTTTTATCAGCCTCAAGGTTTTGTAATCTCATTCACAGAGATTGCATTTCCTCTCTTTTAGTGTTTTATCATTTGTACAAATAAACTAAACTAGCACCGAGATGCTAATCAAGGAAATGGATACCAGATCTTATCCATGTTAACACCAACAGGCTCCCGATCCAATATACCATCACAGTTATAGTGCCTTGACATAACGGGGGCTGACAGAACAGTGATGGAATAGCAGTGTCACTGTTGATGGATGAGGTCTCGTCTGTGTAGGGAGTCGCAACAGAGGAGAGCGGCTAAGAGAGGGTGGAGACGCGGAGGGGGGGCCACACACATGCATATGCAAAGCCATGCAAATGCTCATATACTTGTACCTCATCCTCATGTCTCTCTGTCTCTTTCCCAACTCTTTCTCAGATTTGAGGAACTCAGAATTGTGCACACATACACAACACACTCTCTCCATTACTCCTTCTGCTTTCTCATCATGTTTCTGTCTCAGTCTCTCTCTCTGTATCCATCTCACACACCGAAATACACACAGATATACACATTCTCTCCGTCTCTATCAAGCCCCGTTTCTTCACTGTCTTTCCGTCTCTCCCCTCCGCACACACACACACACACACACACACACACACACACACACACACACACACACACAAATACACACAGACAGCGCAACTGTCACTCGAGGGTTAACAGGAGACGGCATCCATCACACTACACCATTCAATCAGTCAATGGACCGATCTGCGCTGTCAGATAAGCCACTTATTGTAATATATCTATGGCTTCACAATGCCATTATGATCCAACCAATCATAACTAATGCTTGTGGGCCGCTAGTCTTCGTGATTCACAGCCGATCACCGTGATTCAGCGGATTCAGTCACCTGGGGAAACCGTAACCAGGCAACAAGGCTTGGATAAAAGGTCTCCTGAGTTAGGAGTTTCACCATAGCCGTCATCGCGCCCTACTAATTATTCCATTCTGTGTCAACATCGGCGTAAAGTAGGCTCTTCCAGGCCATTAACTCGTAGTGGTGCTTTAACAACTTGGCGGCGAAGCACAAACTGGTTTCAACCCGCTTGCGTCCACGAGAGCTGTGTTTTCCTACAGGTTGTGCAAACTGCCGGTGGAGTTTGAGGAGGCAGAGCGTGAGATGAAAGTGTGAGGGGAAGAGGAGAGGAATTTCAAACAAGCGGGGCGAGCTCTCGGTCTTATCAGCGGTGGATTAGGGAGGCATTAAAGAGCCCAACTTTCTTTTTTTTTTTTTTTACATTTTTATGAGCTCTCAGCTAAACCAAACACTGATAGCAAGGCAAGCCTTTTTCATACTCTTGAGCATAGGTCAGCTTGAATCAAGGCCATTTGCTCTTTTGTCTTTTCATGCTAGCGGAGCGTCACATAAATTATTTTACTCAGTGGTTCTTTCTGTGTTTTATCAGGCGAGATAACATTCTTAAGTCTAGGAGTCTGCAATTTGGACAATGTTTTAAGTGAGGAGGCAGAAGACTTAAGCAGCCAGCTTGATGTTAGCCAGCAGCTTGAGCAACACCAGCTGATCGGACATGACCAATCACACGCTGATCCTTTCAACATGGCTGGAGAAGCTCCTCCGTTAGTTAGGAGCAACACTGGGTAAAATAGAGAAACAACTATTGCAGCCAAAACACATTAACAAAATGATAATATTTCCTTCTTGTTACTTAGTCACCAAATGTGGCTGAATTTTGTTAATTGTTCAATAACCTTTGAAGAATTGACCAATACTTTGTTTTCCTTCAAAACTGTAGCCTAATGAACTTGTAGGCCTATGTTAACCTGCTTGTGACGTCTCCTTCTGAGGTTGTTCCAAGTGTCGGGTGAGAAAAATCAAGCCAATCTCAACTATATTCAAAATCTCACTATGATTTGGGTCAAAATGTGCCTTTGAAGAAGCTGGGCACAATGGTAAAAGAGCCAAGAAAAAGTCAAAAAAAGCTGATTTATCCTTGTATGTTGAAGACCACATTAGACCACGCAGTCTCCATTAGCTAGCTGCCACAATGATCTGTACAGGAAGGAACAGTCTGAATACGGCTTGCATTATGCACAGAAATGAGAGAGGATTCATATTCATCACTTCTGTGATACCAAAGGATCATCCTTTAAAGGCAGAAAAAGGAAATGAGAGACAGACAGAGAAGTCATTTGGGCTCAGGCTGAGGCGATTGTAACCAAAGGAAATAACTAGAGCGAGGCTAAATTAGAATTCCAGTGTGAGTTTTTGGTGGGAAACGCAGGGGTCTGACTGATGTGTATCTCTAATGCCGGCTGATAATTTCAGCCTGGTCTGGGGAGGAGGGAGAGTAGGAAGAGGAGGAGGGGGGGAGGGAGGCAGAGAGAGAGAGAGAGAGAGAAAAGGGAAATCGAATTGGAGCAGTCCAATTTCTGGGGCAGGCATCATGGTCCAGCTCGTACGGCTCTCTCTCTCTCTGTCAGGGGGACCGGGGGTGACGGATGGCAGTCTCCGGCTGTAATGGTTCCCATTTTCAGAGAGCTGTATAATACTGGCCGTCGGAAGCATCAGCAGCATCTGATAAATCATAATCTAAGTCAAATTAGGATCCATTATCATCAGGAGGCAGGGGGGCCCGTTCCCTCTGTTTTGGAGCTGGATCGGCGGAAAATGAGACTAGAGGCATCTTGTGACAGCAGGCAATTTTGAGAGAGAAAGAGAGAGTATCTGATGCATGATTGCCATGGTAATGCGTGTCCTAGATGCCACGGAGACCGCTCAGACAGAGGCTGGAATTTGGCAAACGCACGATCATAACACAAGCCCATTCTCCTGTGGACCTAAACCAGTCAATTTCACTGTTTTGTAAAGCAAAATGAGCATCTGTCATTGAATTCTATACAATAACATGTTTTTTATCCGTAACATAATTCCAGCCAGACTTGCAAGTGAACATGTTTGCGGTCACCAAGAAACCCTTGCAGAAATGTCACCGTATGGCTGATGGATCCCAACCGTAGCCACAAATCTAAGCTACATGTTTGCCAACCAAGACTTGCCAAAATCCATGCAGAAATACAACAATATGGATGACAGATCCCTGTCTAAGCTGCATAGCTGAATTTCTTAGATGGCTTATCTAAAACAGGCAAGGGGTGTTAAACCTAAGCCAGAATTCATCTTCTCTTAAATCAGTCTTGGAATCTTTTTTTTTTCATTTCAGACATTTAGCTCATGCTCTTATCCAGAGTGACATACAAAGAGTGCAACCACAGAAAAAAAACTAAATTCATAGTTTGCCAACATGACAAACAACCAAAACTAAGCACTCCGACATTAGATGCAGCAAATATTCCTGTGTCCCTAAAATGATTATAAATTGTATTATTATTCAAAGGATCTGATGTAAATATCTCCTGTGCTATGTATTGTAGGGTGTAAGTATGTCCAGTAGAAACCCAGCTTGGATGTTAGAGGAAAGGGTTTCCTGAGCGGGCACGTCCCATCACAGATGCTGAATTAGGCCCATGACACGTCCAAAAGCCACAGCAGTAAGCTCTGGCAGGGTAAAAAAAAACCCTAATGGAGAGAAAGGAAGAACATTTTCTCTCGCCTAGTTCCTCCTCATTGTTTACTCTCCAAGTGTTTATTGGAACCGTGTACCATAATAACGCTTTGAAGACACAAATCCCGAGTATAGTTTCTCAATTTTACTAAGTCGCTGCACACAAAACAAGTCGATGCTGTAGTGTTACCCATTATAGAAGTCCCCCTTCATGCATTTACCCTATATCCATCCTGTATTAATGTATAGGTGCATTGTAGAGACAATTCATTCTTGAATGCTATACAGCAGAACCAAACTAGTATATTGTAACACAGTACTTGCATGTCTACTTTAAATCTATTAGTTTCCAGATCATTCCTTGTACCTTCTGATGGCTGAAAAGAGAACAAAACTTCATTTTTCCAAACAATTCCTCTTGGGGGTGGAGGATGGAGGGTGTAAAAGTGCAGCATTAGTTCAGCAAGCATGCATTAAAAAGTGGGACTTCTACAATGGCTACATCTGTAATGCACCGGATTCATGAAATATTCAGTATAGCTTTTGGAAGCACAGACGAAATGGTTTCCAGACAAATGTGATTTTGTGCGAAGATATAAAGTAAAAACCCACGGAAATAAGACTTCTGTTTTGCAAGAGCCAGGAGCTCCCCCCAAAAAATACAGAAAACACAGCACAAATACCTTTGATCCATTCTATTTTCATTCAATTTTAAAGGACTAACCAGACCTTTCTCTCCGGCCACGGGCAGATTTTCGCTGTTGCAACACTGCAAAAACTCTCATTACTCACAAAACACTCAGAGACCTAACCAGGCTTTCTGTAAGACAATAAACATGAACAAACATCCAGTGGCAGAGTGGAAGAGTTTTGTTCCAAAACAAAATACACATAACCATGATGACACCTACTAATATAAAGTAATAGCTGACATGAAAGTGTAACTAATTTGTTTTTTGGGTGGTATAACGATCAGAAGTCCATTCCAAGGGGTTCAGTCCAAAATGCTTCATACACATTTTTAGAAAAATAAAAAAAAGTTACTTGAAATTCATCAGTCAATAGTTGCAGAAATATGGATATTTCTATCCTTCAAAGTCAACATTTCTTGGAGGCAGAGCTGCTCTGGAGGTAGAAATAATCCCACCGGTTGAGTTAAAAAGTCAGTGGGTGCTTTTAAGTTTTTTGGAGCGCAAGCAAGGAAGCTAACAGGCAAAACTGAATGGAAAAGTAGGAACTAAATGGCAATTTCTTCTTTTTCATTCATTCATGACCATGACATCCAAGATCTTGGAAGGCCAGCAGAATAACTAGCTAGGGTTGTTGCATTTTTCCAGTTAGTAGGAAGAGTGCTAGGCTTCATGATATTAGCTATGCACACACACACACACACATAAATATAAGACTCCCAGTGAAACAGATGTTGAAGAGCAGTTAAACCCTAGCATCTGTTAAGCGGACGGCTCTCCAGAGTGCTGCAGTCATGTTAAAGGAAATCCTGGGTTCCCTCCTCCGGTCCAGAACCAGCTGCAGCCGCCAGAGCCACCGACACACACACACCTTCCTGCTTCTCCTGCAGACAAACGCTTCAAAGGAGGCCCACCATGAAATACCCATAGCATCAGCAGGGCACAGACGCTTCCTCTCTCTCTCTCTCTCTCTCTCTCTCTCTCCGTCTTCCCCCCCTTTCCTCCATCCCTCCACCTCTTCCTGGCTTTCAACTCAGTGCGGTCCGATCTCCCAATTATGCTGACCAGTGGGACTGCCCATAGGTGGAATGTGACTCTGTGGGTTTCGGTGAGTCAGGAGGAAATGAGGTCTAGACCGAATACATGGCAAACTGTACAAGGTGATGTGCTGAGGTGGAATATATTAAAAGTTTCATTACAAAATGCTATATATCCATTTTGGGTACACAAACTGTAGGTCATTGCTAAAAGGTTCCATATTATTCACATTATTTCATGATTTTGTTTTGGAATACACTACGGTTCACGATAAGAATAATGTTCTTCATGATGTTTTGCAAATAAATGCAGTTTAGTTGAAGGGGTTTTTATTGAATGAATTTGAAGACTAAGTCCTCACAGGCAGAACAGTCACAATATTGGACCCTAATTGGCTGACAAGGGGAGCCAATCAAGACCAAGTTGTGTTGACTGGAGTTGGTGCTTAACTGCCTGTAAAAAGGCTGACTTTTTGAAAATGCAATAAATTTAAAAGTAACCACTCAAACAAAATCAAATTTTAGTGCTAGAATTTTTTAACGGTAGACTCATCCATTTTTCCAAAGTGGATACAATACATTTAGAAGTGAAGTCCTTCATTTGGCTCGCTTCCTCAGGACGAGGTGAGAACACGACATACAGTGGCACGAACACCGAATTTCTCTCCTCCCCACTGAAGAACGGAGCAGGAATCTCGTTTAAACTGAAGGATCTCATTTCAGAGAAAATAATATGGCATCAAAGGAGATGAGGTCAGAAGCCATCTTTTCCAACTGTCCGGTGAAGGCAGCCAGTAAAACGGGGCAGTAAAAGGCCACTGTGCATTCTCCTGAGGGCAGGTGATAAATCCCTGGAGTGGTTGAGTCGAGGATCCCGCCGCCCCGCCCCATCCCACCGCACCCCCGACCCCGCCACCCCACCCTGCCTACGGTCTGCTGGCTGGTGAGGCAGACGTCGCCTCCTGACCCCTGTCAAAACATCTCCAAACTAGGTAGCAGCGGCTACAGCTGTCCCGTGATGGAGGGGTGACTGAGGGTCTGTGTGTTCATGGGTTGGCGTGTGTGTGTGTGTGTGTGTGCGCACTCATAAACCCTCTACCAGATAACAGACAAAGAGACAGACAGTCTGTTGGAGGGGTGACTGCACCGAGGCCCTGTGTGTGTGTGTGTGTGTGTGTGAGCACATGTGTGTGATGTCTGTGATGTCTCTGTGCTCTATATATAGGTTTCAGCCTTTTTAATGGATATTTTGCACTGATGATGACAGATTTTAACTAACCCACTAAATGGTAAATTTGCATTTTAACATTTCAGTTTAAGTGTTTTTTCTTCCACATGTGAGTGCGAGCTACCTTTACATCTAGTCTCCATTGGATTTTTGGGCCTATGCACCCCTGTTTTTGCATGTCAAGCCAGCACAATAGGCATAGTTTGTGTGAGTGTGTGTGCTATTTTATGTGAATGTGGATTGATAAACCATCTACAGAGTATCTGCAGCTTTTTAAGGCTATGTAGAATTGAATTTAAGACAACTTCAAAACCAACATAAAAAGCTGCCAAATCCAATTTTAAAGAACATTCTGGAACTGAAACAGGAAATGAATTGTTAAGGGATATGAAGTCCAATTGTGTTTAGTAAAGTAATTTGATGAACAATAATAAGCATGTTTTGCTTATTGTACTACTAACCCTGTTCTGCATTCATCTAAGAGTGGCCATGCAGCTCAAAGAAACCTGTCAACTGAATTTAAGACAGATTTAGTCTTAGATTTAGGCAATTTATTTCAAGACTTTTTCAGACTCTTTAAGGACCCACAGATACTCTGCTCTACCTGATGCCACAGAAAGATACACACACACACACACACACACACACGGAAAGAGACAGTGCAGCCCATCAAAAGCACCCATGAAAAACTCGAAGGGTGTCAGGCGGTTTTTGGCAGACACCCGTCACACGGTTCTCCTCGGTTCAAATCCCTCTGGGGGGATGGAGTCACTGTCTGTGTGTGTGTGTGTGTGTGTGTGTAGGGGGGGGGTGCTGTCTAGAGGATCCTGTCATGATCCCTGGATGGGAACCATTTTTGAAAGGTGGGATGACAGAGGGATTGGGGGGGGATGAAGGAAGGAGGAAGGAAGACAGACAGTAAAGGAACGAAGGATGAGGAGGGGGAAGACAGGCCAAGTGTGAAGGAAGGAAGGATGAAGGGAGGGAGGGAGGGAGGGAAGTCGGTAAAGGAAGTGAAAGGAGGATGTGATAAAAGAAGTACTGTATGGAAAGAGAGAGAGAAATAATGACAGAAGAAGAGTTTCATTGCCAAACATGCCAAAATTTAGATTGTTTATTCTAAGAACACAGCAGCTTGTATCTTCTAGAGTGTTACTTTTGTTGAAAGAAAAGATCATTAGCTGACGAAAAGCCTCAATAATAATCAATTTTATTGTTATTTTTTGGCATCTCTGCTTAATTGGACGACTTGGAGTGGAGAGAGAAAGGAAAGATGGGAGAAAGAGATTGGAGAAAAAGGATGGCATGTGACAAAGACAAGCTGGATTTGAATCTAAGATGTTGCAGGTATGCGCCTTAGCTAACTGAGCCACCAGGACGGCCCATAGTGTAACATTTTTAATTAACATTTTTAATTCATTTAATTTAAACATTCTGTAAGAGTAGGTGTCACATCGCTCAAATGGGGGTAAACCTCATTTTTTGGATTGAAAAACGGTGAGGAGGAAGGGCAGAGAAAGGGAAAAGAGCAAAGAATGAATGTCTATGATTCTGAAATATTGAATATTCTCATTTAGAGAGGAAGAGAGGCCAAGCTGGAGAGAGGTTAAGAGAGATAGTGACGAGTCAGGGGAGGGTTGAAAGGAGGATTGCAGGATAGGAGAGAAATATTTATAGAGAGAGGGTTGACAGTTAAGGAGAGGAGAGATAAGACTAAATGAATGCACAAAACACAGGAGAGGGGTCCGGCGAGGGCCTTCACTGAAGATTTCAAAAGGGAAGACAGAAAGGATGTGTGGATGGGAGGAGGTGGGTGAGGTGAGCAGATGAATGGACGGTCTACGGGGAGGTGCAAGGCAGGGGTGTAGGCTGCGTCATGGAGGTGGTGGAGGAGGCTGCACCCCTGGAGGATGAGGAGGGAAACCGGGAGGGAGGGAGGGAGGCGAGGGTGCGGGCTACGTTCTGGCATGAAGCGAGTTAATCCCTGGAGGCCGTGCAGCCAGCTGCTGACACAGGCTGCTTTAATAGCGAGCCAGGGGGCCATAAATAAGGCATTATGGGTAGGGGGGACGTGCTGGGCTTAAGTGTGCCACTTTAAAAGGCCCTGTCGCCATTACTTCAGTGTCCAGGCTGTTTGAAGTGATGGACCGGTGTGTGTGTGTGTGTGTGTGTGCATGCGGTGACCTCACTGTGGCGGCGCTCTGTTTCAAGTGGCCGGGCCAGACACAAGTCAAGAGCCCTCCGGGGTCCGTGCTGTCTCAAGATCACGATTCCTCTCTCTCTCTCTCTCTCTCTCACACACACACACACACACACACACACACACACGATCCCCTCATCACTCCCATTAGTCCTCCTTATTGAGCTGCCACCTCCCTGTATAGCTCAGGGAAGGCTGTGCTAGACAGGACAAAAACAAACAATACCGTAAGCTAGCTAGTGCTAACAGCCTTACCTGCACAACACAAACATACCTGCATCAAACCAAACTGCACAAAACATAATCCATGCTGTGCCAGGAGGTACGACACACACCACTTACAACCTTCATTTCTCCAGGGAAGGACTGTACTGAGCATGTTCTTTTTAAGCATCGCCCTGCTTCACATTGATGCACATGTTGCTCATTTACTTTCCACACCTAGATTTAGCATTTAATATCTATATATTCCAGTCCAAACACTCTGAAATAAACTATCCAATTAATGAAAATGCTTTCTGTGGAGATGGAAAGCATTTTTCCCTTTATCTATTCACTATTTTCTACCTCCTGGGCAAACTATTAGCACTTTGTATGGGGAGAGAGGAAACACTTTCATAGGGAAATAGGATCAAATACAGTTTAGTATTTATTATTTCCATGAAGTGTATTGTCCAGCTTCTTTTCTTGACCGGACCAGGGATCAAAGCAGTATTTGCAAATACAGGGTTTGTTTTTTTCTACTTAGGTGCCAGACGGGTGGGTTTGCCACATAGGACAAAACAATCAGGGTCAATTATAGCAGAGCAAAGTCAATTTAGCGTACTTTTCTGTGATTGACAGCTTCCCTGATTTGTCTGCATTGCCCAGAAGTGCGAGACACCCTTCTGGTCCTCCAAGCAAGGGAAAACAAACACTAGGAATTATTTGCAAATATGTGATCCAGGTCTGCAGTGAGGAAAACTGCACATAGTACGCTAAAGCATCACCTAAAATACTAAATTAATACCACTTGTCATACCTTCTCCTGTGAGCGTGCGATCACTGAGTTTTCAAGGTCCGCGGTGCGTGTAAATCCATAAAAAGTTGACAGGATACAAGGGTTAGTTCATTCCCACCCGTGTTTTTCAAAGTAACACTGACACAAATTCCCCCCCTAAAATAATTCTGCCAGCAGGACGGGGATAATAGAATCGGTTTTTTGCGGATTAGTTTTGGTGATGGCACATTCACACCCAAATCTACTCCTTTTGGACGGATTAGCACAAAAAGTCGGGATGTAATACATACGGCATTAAAACGAAAATATTAGGAAATACCTGCTAAAAATGCATAAGCTTCCTTTCGTTGAGGATTATCTGTCACTGGATAATGTGGACTATGAGCGAGAGTCTTATAATTGGACATGTAACTGTGAAAGAAGAGGAAAAATGTGTCTCTCAAGGTCAAAATGCCAGAACTTTGTGACACTGAAC
Organism: Centroberyx gerrardi; assembly: GCF_048128805.1. Classification (NCBI taxonomy): domain Eukaryota; kingdom Metazoa; phylum Chordata; class Actinopteri; order Beryciformes; family Berycidae; genus Centroberyx; species Centroberyx gerrardi. The sequence goes on from NC_136009.1 coordinate 25,825,001, forward strand.
ACATTGTAGTTCGACGTGTTCAGTATGGAAATCACAGTGGGAGTTCATTTGTGAGTGAGTTTTTTTTTTTTCTCAGCGTTTTTGTTAAAGTCTTTTTCAGTCTTTTCTCCGTGTGAGAGACTCTTTGACAATCGTTTTTGAGAGTCTTCATGCTTTAATGGGGATTCTGAATAACTGAATATTTGAAGAGTTTGAAGAGTTTTACACCATTTGGGGAAAAAAAAAAGACGCTTATTCAAAATGATTGCTGCCATGAAAGTGAAGCACATTATGGGTTACAGTGCTTCTTAAGTTATGAGTCATCTGAAGACCTTACATTTTTCATGCATTTTTAAAATACTGACTGATGAATTTCGGGTTGCACAATTTTTCCGAAACTGATATTTGTATTTTACATTTACATTTGAACCATTTAGCTGAATCTCTTACCCAGAGTGACTTACGCTGAGTGCAACAGCAACGTAAACTTAACTTTCCGAAGAGTGCAAAGGTCAGAGCTATATTTCCCCGGCAACAACAAACGATTCCTGCGGCCCTGTGGTCACGCAGAACAGAATGAAACCCTGGAAACCCTTGATTTCCTCAAGCGGCACAACGAGCGGAGTCAAGCGGCGATGAAACAGGCGGTCGGGAGGGAGGGAGAGAGATGGCTTCCGAACGCGCGGTTGTCATCGCCGCTTCCTGAATACGGCTAAGGATATCAGGCCCAGGGGGGAGGGGAAGGTCAGGGCAGCCCTCCCCGACCTCGGTGCACTGTGGGTGGGCTACGCTGCCACCGGAGCTCCCCTCGTGGGATGGATCATATTCCACTTTCTCTCTCTCTCTCTCTCTCTCTCAGACACACACACACATATGCAGAGGTGGAAAGTAACTAAGTACATTTACTCAAGTACTGTACTTAAGTACAATTTTGAGGTACTGGCACTTTACTTGAGAGGGAAATATTGTACTTTTTACTCCACTACAGACCGTCCTGTAACCAGAAGGTCACAGGGTCGCTCACAGCAACAGCAGCTGTGTGTCTGTGTGTCGCTCATTAGTATTCACTCCAGATAGAGAGAGTACTGTAAATGCGTAAAACCTCAAACATCTCTCACGATCAAACTCACACAAACTTGACAAAGCGAAGAATAATCCACACTTGATACAATGATCTCCTGCCATTGAGACGTGTCCGCAGACGGTGGCGGCGGCGGCGACAGTGACCGATGAACAGCAGGTAGCGAACTCACCGATCAATACCGATCTACATAACGCATTCCAACTACGCCGTCGATAACGCCTCATACATACGACGGAAAAAAAACGCTGCGCGCTCTCATAATCTCACCCAATCACAGCGTGTCGCTGAGGTCACGCCGATCTCTGCCATCCAATTTAACTTCTCAGATAACTGGAGATGATGGAGAGGAGGGGGTCCTTACTGTGATTGGTTAAATTGATTGGCTGGTAAGCGGAGTGAGCGAGCGAGTGAGTGTGCCGGCGTGTTGCCGCGGCATAAATCAAGTGTTAAAAGGACATTCACGGGGACTCCAGCGCATATTGATTAGTCATTATTTGTACTAACGGGCCCGGGGGAGGGGGGGCGGAGGGAGGTTGGAGGGGGGAGGGGCGGGGGTGGAGAAGGGGGGGGGGGGGGGGGGGTAGGTGGGGGATGTGCTGGCCATCCATTATCTGAGGGGAAAAAACACTGGCGGGGATCGATAGGTCTCGGACAGGTCCGGCTGGTCCGCTGCACCAGTGATTCTCAACCTTTTTCATATCGAGGACCCCTAATTTAGTCCACATTAGACCCACAGACCCCCATTTGATGACATTTTGTCTCTCGGACCCAAATCTGAGAATATTTTTATTGTTAGATATGATTTTGTCCAGAATTCCAAGACTATCTGTATTGTAGGTAGAGAGATAACAGAGAAACTATGATCAAAAGTCATTCTTATACATTCTCTAATTGTGTTAACTTCTTGTAAATTAAATAATGCTTAAGTTTAATAATTCATCATTTTGCTGGGGGACCCCCTGGAACCCCCTCAAGGACCCCTGGTGGTCCCCGGGCCCCACGTTGAGAACCGCTGCATTACGCCACTTTCTCTTTCATGTTCTCCTGCTCTCTCTTCCTCTGGCACTTCAGGCAACGCAGGCGGCCTACGACTAGTTAAGAGGATGAGAAGTTAAAAAAAACAAGAGAGGGATTGAAAGGACGGGAAAACGGCATGCATTTAAAAAAAACCGTGGGCGAGGAAAGAATAAAGGAGGGAGAGAAAACGACACGAGAGGCTGGAAAAGTTCCCTCCCTCCGCCGCCGCCTACCAAGAGAGCTGTCAACACTTCATAGCTTCTCCCTTCTCCTCCGCTGAACTATCACTCTCTTCCTCCCTTACCGTCTCTGGAGCCTGTTTCGGAATAAAAAAACCAAGAAACACACACGCTCGCTCTTCATCTCCCTCACCCTCACCCTCACATCCTCCTCCTCTTCCTCCCCTGCTCCCCGGAGGACGGCTAGTTGGCGGTTTTGACATCGGCGGTCTGTCGTGGCCGGCGGCCGCTGCTCACACACGTCTGGTTCTTGTCAAAACTCCCAAAGTGGACGGGATATGGAATAGGATACGTGGAGCAGGAGGAGGAGGAGGAGGAGGAGGAGGAGGAGGAGGGGGTCTGACGTCTTGAAAATATCAGGTAATGAGGACTAATTGAGATCCCTTTAATCTAGAACGTTTCCTCTGTGTGTGTGTGTGTGTGTGTGTGTATAGGGGAGTGATTTAAGGGCCCAATTACCCATCAAAGAGACGGCATTTCGGCGTGCGCCTCCCCTGTCGTCGAGCAGTCATTAAAAGTCGACAGGAGAAATTATATAAGTGGATTTCTGTTTATATGAGCGTAAAGAGGAATGAAAGAGGTTTAAAGGGGAATTCCACTCAAAAGGAATTCATAGTATTTCCATGATGTCACATGCATTTCCTATTGGCTGTGGCTGTCATTTGATTATAATCATCATAGTTACTTTACTACCAAGGCCATGTGGTGATGGAACAAAATACTATGAATAAAGTCTAAATATCATAAGTAAGTAAGTTGGTAACACTTTAGATTAGGGAACAATATGAACTATTAATAAGTTGCTTATTAACATGCATATTAGTAGTGTATTGGTTCATTATTAGTCATTACAAACCACTTATTAGCACCTTATTCTGCACTATTCTATTCTTTATTCTACAAGTATAGCCCATTAACTGGGTTTTCCCTCAATAGCCTCCTAATTAGTGCTTATAGCAGTCAGTAAGGAAGTTGTTGCACATGAATCAGACTAATGCTTTGCTCAGGTTGGGGCTTATGAGGTGCCAGTATCACATATTACTGAGAGAAATTATTAAACTATTAAGAGAAAACCCATAGTCAATAGTTAATATGTGTTCCCTAAGTTTCAAATACACCTGAACTTGATCCCTGAATCCTGCAACATCTAACAACGGTGAAAATGAATGAATGAATAAATAAGTGAAATGTGAATATTGTATCCAGTCATTTTTGCCCCAATTTTGGATGTGCTTCCTTACTCTTTTTTCGATTAGTCACATTGGATCCAACAACAGCTGTGTGTACTGTTTTAGCGCCCTTAAGCAAAACACTGAACACCTACTTACTCACTCTTTGTGAGACAATTTTGATCAGTGTCAGCTAAAATGCCCTAAAATATAAACTTAATGCTTTTTGGGGGGGCATTATTATTTATTTGACCACAATTGACCACAAATCTTGAGAGACAGAGAGGGAGAGAGAGAGAGAGAGAGAGAGAGAGAGAGAGAGAGAGAGAGATCCAAGGCTGGATTCAAACCTGGGACGCCCAGTCAACTTGATGCTCTCTGATATCATTTCAGCCCAGACGCCCACATTTCCCCACACGCCGCGTCCGCGCGACACCAGCTCCGTGCCGACACCGCGCCTCTCGTGTCCCCGTGCTGAACTATTAATATACTCCCTTCACAATGGCAGATTTGCATAAGCAAATGAGGGCCAAAAGGAGTGATTAGGTTTTGTTCCGACAGTTATTGCTCCGGCAAATCTCCGCCCAGCAGCTGTTGGCCTCATTCACGGTGCCGCTAAGTCATTTCAACGCCGCCACAAAAGGGCGATAGATTGTAGATATTACGCCATTGAAATGCAGAGCGTTGAAATAAAAGATCCAAACACACAGATACACGGTTCGCTACAATCCTCAGAACGGAGCCTAAAAAGAGCTTGGAGAGTCTTCTGTCGCAATCCTAATTAGTTTAATGAGGTTTTTTTCTCTCTACTACAGTTAAATCATCTCATTTAATTAAATAAAGAAAACAACTTTTGGAGCAAACTTGCCTTTTTTCTGCGTGTGTGTGTGGAGGGGGGATAATTACGTCGAAGTTGTTGAAACAGGGGGTCTCTTAATCCCAAATGCAGTTACACTTATTAAAGCGGGGAGGGGGGGGGGATTGCAAACAACTGGGGCCCAATTCAATTCAGTACAGAGGCAAAAAAAACACAAAAAAACCTTATGATTTATCTCGTCGGCAACCTGTCGCCTCATTTCGCGAGCGTTCCCGACAAATTAAAAACGGCGTTCCCGATTGCTCCGCGCGCCGGGGATCCGCCGCGTGTGAAACGCACGACAAAAAACACTGTCGAGCTTACCGCTGAGGAAGCTGGCAGCAGAAGACGGGTGGGAAAGAGAAGGCGTAATCAGCGCCTCCCCAGCTATACCGTTCAGTACAAGAAAACGGCCGTATCTACACACTGCCAATAATTCCTCAAGCGCTGGCGTTCAAAATGAACCCGAGCTGGAGAGCTTTGTGAAACTCCAGGCAGTTCTGGAGGAGAAACGGTAAGAAATGTAAAGAAATTGTTCATCGTAATGCTCTTGATTGTATTTTAGAGCTGGAAGGGGGCACGTTTCCAAAAAAATGTAGACAGATTAATCCCATTTTCAACAGTGTGACAGTGTATCCTAAACCCTTTCTTTGCCTTTCTTTCTTACAATCTCCCTCTATGGTTGAAAAAGGTAAAAGGGACACAAACAAATAAGTATTTTTCTTTTCTCATCCTTTCTCTCTCACACACTCAACTTATTATGCCACCGGTCCCTCTGTTTTCTCTTTTCAGCTCTCCCTCCTCCTCCTCCTCTCTCTCCACCACCCTGAACTTCCCTCTTTCCTTCTCTTCTCTGCCTCCCTCGCCTCCCTCCGCTAAATAAAAAACAGTCTTTGGGATGCAGGCTGAGTGCTGCTGACAGCTTTAAAGGGCCTCCCTCTCTTCTCCGCTCTGGATGTGGGAAACCTGAGGCCACAGCGCTGTGGGGAGCGTGCTGGGCAGGAGACGAGCCTGGGAGGGCTCATCTCCACTTCCTGGAACGCCACACACACACACACACACACACACACACACAAATATACACACACACAGCCACATGTACTCAAACACCAGGCACACACACCTAAACTGACATTTACTCATGCATATAGGATCTGACTTAAGGAGTCCCGATGAAGAAACCTGGCTTGGGTGTAGGAGTTGTCAAGTGGGTCACGGACTGAAAATACTATAAAAAAAAAAAAAAGAAGCAAACACCAGCATGCACACACACATTATCTTCTCCAATGGCAGACCTTTATGTTTTGGAAAAGCTATTGAAACGGTCATTATTCTAGACTAGTCCGTACCCGGGGATGCACCACAACTCCGCACAGACTTGCCAAAAATGCACATAAACAGCGTAAATTTGGGAAAATGGAAAAATCAGCTTCGTCAGTCCCTGCCTATGCCAATGCTCAACGCCCATGTGCAGTTTCAGATTGATTGGCCGACCCGTTGAGGAGCAAAATGGATGCAGACAGACAGAAGGACAGAGTTTTATAGTAGGATAAAACACTGCGTCCAGATGTCTTTACCCACTGAATAAGTTCATGTCCAGAGAAGACAAGACATGGATAAGATCTGTGTGATGTGTCCAAACAGGATGTACAGTATGTTCAAAACTGACATATGACCAGTCCATCCTGTCTCACATCACGTGCACACACATGAAAAAGCATACAGCCCGTGCGTGTAAAGCCTGAGCCAGAGTCAAGGGAAAATGATACGTCGGAGGAATGACGGCATGAGGACGATTCACGGCTTTAAATTGTTTTGGCCGGTGTGCCACAAGCAATCTTCAAAGCTTAAAGCGCACATCACATCCCCCTGAGGCTGAACCGCAACAATCCACCATTTCACTTAGCGGTTCATTCCCAGTATTGTTGGACTGCTGTTTCGCTCCATCGCCGGCATACTTTCGCACGAGAGCGAAAAAAAAAAAGGGAAAAAAAAGCCTTTAGGCGGGCGTCATATCGAGGCATCGCAAAATGAAAAACGGGCCAAAAGCCTTTGTAGAAGTTCACATCCTGAGCCCCGTTATGAGAGAGAGCAACACGACACGGAGCGCTAATGGCTGCGAACCTTCATCGCACAAAAGAGGATTCCTAATCACCGATGCAATGTTTAATACCCCCGGGGAGTTAAGAGCACAAGTACACAACACACACGAAACACAACCCCACCCCCCTACTCGCCTGCAGCCTCGCAATCTCTCTCAATCTCTCTCTCACACACACACGCCACAGCCGATATCATCTATGAAACTCTGAGAGCGGCGTAGCAGACGCCTCATGCTGTGCCCGCCGCCGCCGCCGCCGCCGTAAGAGCAGCGCTTTCATACGCAGCGCTTCGCTATCGCTAACGATTAAACCAAAGCCCGGACGGCACGGCGATTCTCACAACACTTCAAAGACGAAGAGCAGCGCAGATTCGATTGCTTCAATAGGCCCGGGGCCGAACCGCCGCCGCGAACGCACTCTTCAAACCATCAATAAAATGTCATCGGCTATTTAAAGATGAAGGCCCTGATGTAAGTTTTTATGCGGTGTAAGAACGCGTCTAGTTGAAAGGGGGTAAGAGCCGAGGACGAGCTGGAAAACTACACAGAAGATCGAAAAAATGAGTGTGTGTTTTCTCGTAATGAGCTGAAACACAAGAACAGGCGCGCGCACACACACACACACACACACACACACACACACACACACACACACACACACACACACACACACACACACACACACGGCACAATCACAGCTAATCAAAACCCAGCCGGGCTCGCTTTTTCCGAGGGGAAAACCATTGTAAATTTGTGCTCCCGATGGTGTGATGAAAGTTTCCTCCCCTGCCCTGTGGTTTGTTGTGTGCGTGTGTGTGTGTGTGTGTGTGTGTGTGTGAGTGTGAGAGAGTGTTTGTGTGTTTTCTCATTTCCCCCTGCCTCTCCCGCAGACTCTGATCTAATAATCGGGGAGTCGGAGGAGCGATGCGGCGGGACTCGGGAGCGTGGAGTCGCGGGGAGGAGAGGAGGACGCGCCGTAAATAATGGGCTTCGGTAGCCCGGCTGCCACCTGACAGAACTGCCAAGCCTGTGAAGTTTTGCGCCTCTCTCTCTCTCTCTCTCCGCGTCCTCCTCCTCCTCCTCCCCCCCGCTTCACCCGCCGTCGCTCCAGGTATCGGACGAAAACAGAAAGAGAGGGAAAAGAAAGAGAATGTTTGACAGAGAGGAGAGCGGGACGGGGGGGCAAGGGGAACGTCGAGCGCATAAATACATTAATGGCGAATGTCATAGGCTGTTGGGGAGTCGGAGGGAGAATGAGGAGGAGGGTGAGGAGGGCGAGGAGGGGGGGGATGAACGGGAGCGTGAAAATTTCAGAAAGGATGTTGCAACACGGTGTAACTCCCGGCAAACTCCTCTGCCGCATCCCTAATGACTCCGCTCCCTTCGTATGCATCGTCAAACAAGTCCCAGGCTTTTTTTTTTGTCCCGCCCTCCTCCTCTACAACCGAAGTCCCCCGCTGAAACACCGCCATACATCTCCCTCCGCGTTTGATATTTTGTAATAAGGTCATCGGGTCGTAAAAAAAAAAAAAAAAAAGGAGGCCGGAGGAGTTTCGGCTGTCAGGGAGCCCGTTCTGAAGGAGGAATTATGAAAAGCAGAACGTGAAATCCATCCCGGGAATCGTGGAAGTTGACCCCGGCCGTATATTTGTCATTATGGAAACCGCAGCGGGGGTTTTTTCGGTGTGTTTCGAAGAGTTCAGCCACTGACTGACAAGAGACATTCATGGGTTTTGGAGGGAGGGGAGGGGAGGGGAGGGGAGGGGAGGGGGGGGGAGGGGAGGGGAGGGGGGTTTAACATGGACCAGGCCGTGCTAATAAAAACCAGCAGGCTCTTCTCTGTGTCTCTGGGTCGTCCTGCTGTGATTTAAACCTCAAAATCTGGACATTCCACAAGGAGACACTCTTCTTCTGCTCCCGCAATAGCGCACACATGACGGCAGGAGGGTATACCGTTTCTGTCCTTCAACTTAACACACACACACATCTTGCCCTTACACACCATAAACACACACAATTTCCCTCCTCTCTACACACACATTCATCTTGTCCTTACACACACGCACACAAGTTCCACCTGACTTGTCACCATCAAACACTCTCTATCCATCCTTCTTTCCTCCTATTATCAGTACCAGACCTCTCCAGTGTGTGTGTGTGTGTGTGTGTGTGTGTGTGGGTGCGTATGTGATGCCATTATCCAGTGCTATGGCCTCAGCCCCAGAGTCTTCAATCAAAAAGCTTATTAGATTGTATATAATCCCTTTTCCTATGTCAAATATTTCCAGTATGGCCCAGTTTAGGATGAGCTAATGCTCAAGGTGGGGGGAGGGGTGGGTGGGTGGGGGGGTGGACATTAGATAGATCACACAGACAGAGAACATACACACACCAACACACACACACACACACACTTAAACAAAACTGTAGCACATAATGAGTGCTACAGTACAATACATAAACATGCACCTTAAAAACACTCGATTTGTTGTGCCGACACCCATGCACAATACACTATATAATACATACAGCTCAAACTCAAACATAACCCCTGCCCCACACACACACACACACACACACACACACATACACACACAGTCCCTGCAGGGGATTCCAGTCAGACAGCTGAGTGATGTAAAGTGCCATCCCTGACACCAAATGTGGGTCAACAGCCTTTTAGGGTCAGTGCCGAGCTCTTAGTCCACACTGCTGCAGTACTCAAAACCAAGAGTTCCCCACTTAGACCCCCTCCAACACACACACACACACACACACACACACACACACGCGCACCCCTCCCACTGTGACAGACTGATTCCCAGCGGGAGATAAAGCAGCACACATCACGCTAGCCCCGCACCATTACCGCCAGACTAATGTGCAACATACTGTCTGTATTAGCCCGGCTACGCTTAAGCTCTTTTAGAGCGCCGTTAAGAATGTTGGGCAAATTCTTTGATCTGATGAATATTAAATACCTTAAGTGGATTCCGCTGAGACATGTGTGACGTTAATGGCTGTGTTTCAGCCGGCGCTTTCGTAACCGGAGGCGGCGGTTTTGTCGTGAGGGTTTGAGAAAGGGGCTTATGACCTGAAGGACGCCGGTTTGAATTCCCGGTCTGGCTGGGAGAAACCGGGTGGGGAAGGTGAATGAGGCACACTCTCCCTCCTTAAGCATTAAAGTTCCCATGAGTAAGGCACGCAACTCCCAACTGCTCAGCGGCCAGCAGTCGGCAGTTTGAATCCCCGGACTAAAGAATGGAGAAAATGCTCTCTCGACTCCACACTCTTCTTCATGCCTTCAGGGTGCAGACTCTTGTGCATACAGATTCAAACAAGGAGGAGACTAAATGAATTACAAATGTTGCGGACTACACTCCTTTTTTAAATCCCTGTACTGACAGGCAGAAACTGGGTGGGGAAAGTGAATGAGAAACACTCCCCCCCCCCCCTCCCTCAACAGCTACTGTCCAGGTTCCCTTGAGCAAGGCACAAAACCCCCAACTGCTCCAACTGAGTGTTTCTATTCCCAGCAGTAGAAGACTGTGGCTGTACTGGGAAGGTCCCAGGTGAGAATGTGTGTAACTATATGAATGTGAAGTAGGGCGATGCTAGAAAAAGGGCATGCATGCTCAGTCAACAAAATAAATGTTTCAATAACATGTTTTCCAGCTGATCTTAGGATTATGGTTAGGAACACACTTCATAACACTGGACTGTATCGAGGCGTTCCAGTGGAGACAGCCAGCCGGCACGAGTGTGTGGTTTCACCGGGCAGCTCCGAGATACGGGTGTCAGAGTTTGTACGTGAGCAATGCTCCTTTTCCTTATAATTACTTCCCCAGGGTGCCGCTATATAGAATTATTCAACTCGCCTGGATAAACGAGTCTAAAAAAATTCAAGTTTTATCCAATAATTGCAAAGTGCAGTGCCTGTGCTAGTTGCTGCTTCTTCTGTTTAACCTAAAACAGGTTGATCAGGTTGAACTGTTTTGATGAAAACCGCATCTTGCTACTCTAATGTGCTACTACACTGCTTACTTATCATACCACTGCTGCTGCTGAAATAGGTTCATGGCAAAAAATAGTCAAAAGACAAAAGACAACTGGGTCTTTTCTGCTGTGAAATTCCTTTAGGCTGGAGAAAACAGCTTCATCTTTTAACTTGCCTCTTAAAACACAATTTACTTAATCATACATTCAATTTTTATACCTTGTGAGGTTTTAGGCTATTTTGTTCTTGTTGTATTTGCCTTGTTTTACGTATGAAGCATTGTGTTTTATTCCCTGTGTGAGAGACAAGCCCATACTGAGGGTCTTCAGATGGACAGTCAGTCTGGCTCCGAATAGGAGGGAATGACATCATTAAGCTATCAGACATGGTCAATACTGGGGAGGAGATGGCCCTCAAACTATCCCTGACCCTCCCTACACACACACACACACACACACACACACACACACACAGATACACCCACACACGTGACTCTTCAAACTAAGAGACAAACACAAACATGCAATCATGCCATTTCCCATCACTTGGAAGCTGCTGACCTGTGCCTCTCTTCCAATCTGCTCCGTGTGTGTGTGTGTGTGTGTGTGTGTGCCTGACTGTGTGTGTGTGTGTGTACGCTACAGTTTCCACACTAATCATTCTTTGCTTTCTGTTGTTGAGTCTAATACCATCCAGCGTCCCTCGGGGCTTCCCCTGTGTCTGCGGCCTGGTGAGCCACATTACTCACAAATGGAGAGGGATTCAGATAAAATTACAGGCCCGAGAAAAAGAAAAAAAAAAAAAAAAAAAAAATCCCACAATGCTCTTCTGTGAGAACAAGCAGTATCGCTAAGTCAGATATTGTGCTTTTGTGGGCGTGAAGTACAGTGCATTTGTTTACTGTATATTCCATTATGATGAGGATGATGGATTTTGCTGCAGCCGGATAAAAATCTACAGTAAAGTCTCAAAACACGTCAGCTTCTCGGGAATAAAAAGGGAAGCTTTGCGGATCTTTAGAAGCCTATTGATCACACATCAAACCGGTCTTATTGTTCATTAATCATGGCCGCCTCTCAGGAAATTCAAAACGTTTTCAGAGACAGAAACTCTGGCGTTTAATTTGCAGTCGGCTTCTAAAAAAACTCCTGGTCCTTCCATTTAAGAAACAACAGCTTTGATTTCAGATTGACTGCAAAGTGTTTTTGAATTGATATAATGGATTTTGAATTGGTTTCATGGGTGGTAGAGTCCTTGATAGACTCTGTGGACTCAGATTTACATTTTAGGCATTTAGAGGAACAATACAATAACCAACATAGTAGAACAAGTTTAAATTCTTAGATCACCAACAGCAGGTCAAGGGTCAGAGGTCACAGCAGCCAGACAATAGATGTAGTAGCCTGAATATATGCATGTTCCTACAATATTAATGTGTAAATGAGTGTGTTAGTATTGCTTGGTAAAGAAATAAGAACAAGGGAGTAAAGTTTAGCAGATAAAAGACCATGTAAACTTACCATGGAGGCAAAAAAAGAAGAAAATGAATAAATAAATACAATTAAAGTTAGGATAGTTTCCCTTGACAGCAGCATTACGATTAATGAACATCACTGCAATAATTATTTTGACAATAATATAATCTTGGATTACTGTAAATGTGCATTAAGCCCAGATCAAATACTTAATTCGGCTTGTGATTAGGACTCAAAGTGGTAATACTTCAGCACAGTGGGTCGTGAATATGAGACGTAATCCCCATCTTTAATATGAAAACAGCATTGATGCACTTAAAGAGGAATTCCACAAAGTTGTTATTATTCTCCAGAGATTTCACTTCATGACAGCTGCTGTTCTGAAGTTTCAGTTATTAGCTCTCAAGATAGGGCAGTCTTGTTCCTGTACAAATATTCAATATCACCAATTTACTTTATAATTCAAGATTCTTGATTTTGAGTTTTATTTTTAACCATCTCAGGAAACCCAGCCTGATGATGTCATCTCTCTGTACCAAGAAATGTTTTGGGTCTCCAGCCTTATTCAGTGTTTGTTGTATCAATATGAGAACTAATCCTCATCATTAATATGAAGACACCAACGACATGCTTAACAGATTGATTGCTTTGTGATAGAAAGAGTAAAAGAACCTGGAATAAGTTATAAATAAACATGCAGGCTGTTTGTTCTTATCTGACTTGTATGGTTAAATAAAGGTTGAATATATTCAAAATATTCACACCCTGAATGTTTTAAAATGCAATATGACACCATGTCACCTTACATACTTACACTTAATGAATAGATGTTCTTAATGAACACATAAAACACGCATGTATAGCATCAGATGAACAAATACACTGCCTGACTGATTGTATGACTGAATATCTGACATTTCTTCTCAATTACGGCTCAAAGATTTTGATCAAAATTCATATTATGATTTCTTTGGGGTTCCCACTAATTTTTCTTTTGCTCCATACCTACATTTCTTTAAAACTGCAAGAATTTGGTCATTGTTCAATATGATGTACGCTGACACAAGACGGGTAATATGACAATACAATATGTCAAATGACAGAAAATCTATAATCATTTGTGCATTGGGACTGAAAGACATTTTTTTCCACACTTCTCCAGACTTTCCGTGCAATTCCCAACCTTTCCCAGACCTGGAAAATTATCAAACTAATTTTCCAGACTTGCCAGACCTGCAAAGCGCTGAATATTGCAACAGACAGCTAATTGTATATAATAACACAGGTTGATTTACAGGCCCTGGATTCCACACAGCGCCTGGACACCCTGCTTAGGAAGCTGTCTAAAATAACTCCTTCTCCATGATGGAAACTGGCAGGCCCTTATGGATTTGGAAAAAAATGCAAGAGTAAAAACAGTGAGTTCACTTTTTTTTTTCCTCCAATCAGCAGTGCTGCCCTATTCATAACCCAGTTTACTCGGGACATCATCTCCTTATAAAAAGAGTTTGCTGCAAAATAAAGATATTCGAAAAAGTGACACAAAATGATGGACAGTATTCCATTAAAACAAACTGTGCTACTCTTTAAGGGATATTAGATAACTTAAGTCCTCGGTTGAACCGTGTGTATTTCAGAGATACTGATTAATGAACTCAGAGTGATGACTTTCTTTCTCCAACACAGATGTAATATATCGCTGCAGAAATAAAGTCGTCAGCTCCACAAGTCCATATTTCAGCCCCCTGCCCTCGATCCGACCCGAGAACGCCCCAAACGATCCGCGAAAACCCATCGAGCCGTTCCTCTCCCACATCCATGAAGGATTTCCCCGGGGCCGAACACATCTCTGCGCTGTAGCTCTTGGCCTGGAGCCAGGGATTAGGGAGTGGGAGAGGACCGGCCTGCCTCTCCTCATATAGATTACAGCTGATTCTGCCATATAGCAGCAGATGGGGGGCTGATAGATCCCAACTTTAATTTAACCTATCTCACGCTCTGCACTCATATATTATCATGTGTATATGACATGCTGATTAAAGGATTGTGTCAGGCATTTTATATTATTTTGCTCTCTTACTTGCTAAACAGCAGGCTGAGCGGTGGTGACAGAATCCACCTTCATCTGTTTCAGAGCTTTTTCTTTTCTGCTGCCGAATATTGGCCTTTTATGAAATATCAGATATCTACCAGACATTTGGTCCACTGCCAATATGATGGAGCTTCCACCCTGACCACAGCTACATAAAAATCTACTCTATAAAACCTGCAATTCAATTTTTCTTCCTCACATTTAAGCATTTACTCATTCAACCGTGTGTTTTGCAAAGTAATTCTTTATTTAAAGGAAGTTATCTATTCCTGAGTTTCCCTGGCACTGACTAGTTGGGACACCCTGCATTAATTAGCTGCTAACCTACAAAGAATTTCGTTATTTTAGGTTTTACTGGAGAGTTTTAGTGTTACACGATGGTCTAACAGCTGTTTCAGAGGCTTTCCCACCCTGCCAAGATTAAAATGAAGGGGGGGAAACACTGAATCCTTGTAAGACATTGAACGTCACCACAAACTTAAAATATTGGTATTAGCAACAGCCTTCAAAAATCCATATGGATCGAACCATAGTTGGGAGTATTACCCAATTCTATTTATTTTAGTTGAAAATATAAAAACCAATACAGCTGGTTTTTATCCAGATTGAGGCCTCAAACTCAAATACATTAGAAGCTAAAGCTAACTACTGGTTTCCATGCATCAGCCACATAATCTGACACATGCACCCAGAAAACTGTCACTACTGCTCAACCAGCTGTCACTGCAGCCAGGAGCAGTGAGAAATAATGGAACTGCACACACATACCTGTAAGGAGGGAATAGCCTGTGTGCCAGTCAGAAAATAACAGCAGCCAAAAACAGTTCAAAACAAAAGCATGTGGGTGGTTGTGGTTTATTTAAAGGTATCCATACACATTTCCCACTGAATGGATTTGAAAGATTAAAAAAAAGGAAATGTATACGAATCATCTTGAGGAAACTTGTGATGTAAAGTGTGTGTGGAAATGACACAGGATTGCTCTGTGTTGTCTGAACAGACTCGATATCTTGACATTTTGAGATTTAGTCTGTTATTATTCCTTGGCACTTGTCACTTGTCATGTTGAGGTGAAAAGGTTTCTTGGTTGGCCTGTCAGCTCACTAAAAAACAGAGTTACAGCATTGTTGGTATTCCTGTTTCGAAGCAACGGGCAGCACTAGCTTCAGGTCGGCTCCTTGGTTTACCTTTCATTCTGCTCAGAGAAAAATAAAACCGAAAGAGCTGGTCTGTCTTGGTGAGTTTAAACTGATTATTAACGATTTTGAGGCAGAATCAATAAGGAGCTGTCTATGTTAAGATCGATTTAGACCTGGACTCCTTCCTTTCAAGAGCTTACTGGATGTAACAAACTTGACTTTGCTCTTGCCTTTCATTTTAATTTGCTTGTATTTTGCTTTTGTTCGTTATTGTACATTGTCTGTGCAACTTTCATGTTTGTCTTGGTGTTGCTCTCTCGGCCAGGTCTCAGGTGTAAAAGAGATTCTTAATCTCAATGGGACTACCTGGTCAAAGAAAGGCTGAATAAAATCAAATAAAAATAACAGGTTTCACATGCTAACACTACTATCAAGCACTTTTAGGGAAACTGATGGACAAATGGAGTATTTTGCCCCATAATGTGACTAGAGCCTGGAGATTTCCCCCAGCTATCAATATTACGAATAGAAAACAGCCAAAATTACTTCTTAAAAAGTCATGATTTCAGACAGAGTGAACAGTAGCTAGTGTTAGTATTAAAGTCATGAAGTGGTTGCTTGAAAAAACACCTTTATGATGGTGTGATATGGCTTTGATGTATTAGTTTTACTGTTTTTATTGTATTTTTTATTGTATCCATTTAATTTGTAGATACTGTGGTATTGATTGTTGTTGTTTATGGACTACAAATGCACTTGTGTTATCTTTGCTACTGATATCAAGGAACCTCAATGGAAATAAGTCTGTTTCTCTTTATTGTGTTATCCATGACGAACAAGCTGTAAGGTAATCCTGCTTCTTGTCTTTACCTAGGTCTACTGGTCCTTATTGTCATTATGAAAGTAAGAAAGTGGCACTGATTATGAGTTTGTAGAGAAGCCACATTTAGCGGCGACTATTCATGAAAGATGGCAAACAAAAACAAACGGCATCAAAAACGCTGCGAAAACAATGAAATGCACCAACAGATGAACACAAAGTCTACAAGTGTGTGTGTATCTGTGTATCTGTGTATCTGACTGTGTCAAAGTTTCTGCTCCAGCCTCAGGTGATAACTGAAGGTCTCTTTAATGTTTCATCAACAGAATCAAACACACTGACAGTCACGACGACGCCCATGGATCAGTGTGTCCTGTCACGCGCGGCGCGGCTCCTGACCAACCAGCAGTCACCTGCCGCTCCACAGTGAGGGAGCCTTCAGATGACGAGCTGCTGAGGCTCGCTCTCGTGAGACACAAAGCTTCAACACACACCTACAACAACGACTTGATTGTTCACTCTGCTTGCTGTCAACATTTTCATGTCCGATTTGTTTTCATGATTCATTTTTACAGTTTGCACCCCTCATGTTTTTTTAATTTTAGTCTATGGGGAATGTTAGCTTAGCTGCAGAGAATCTAACCTTTGGCCATTTTGTAGCAGGCAAAAAAACATTATTATTGCTTAACTAGCTACATTGAGAGTAACAGAACAAGTGCAAAATAATATAAAAATTACATATCTTTGTAATATAGCAATAATATGATGATGGGTACAACAATGATGGAGGAACAAGGTGCAGCTACTATCGAAAGCACCAAAATCACAATAAAGAAGGTCCTCAAGGGCATTATGGCTTTTATACAGGTTACCAATGCATGTATATTAAGTGAAAAGTTTTCCCCAAAGTAAGTATAAATACAAAATGAAAAACAAGAGAAATTGAAAGGTTGCAAGCTAATTCCCTGGTTACAAGAAGATTAGGCATAGCAACCGCTAAAGCATGGGAATTACCAGCATGGCTGGAAGGCGTCTCTGACCAATCAGATCGCTTGGCTGAAACAAACCGTTGTACAAATAAGAATAAACATCATGTAATAATCTGTTACATTATCAAATGGGGCGATATGTACGAAAACATGAGAGATAAGCAGATTGAGAAACACGGCAAGGTCAGACGTGTGGGATTAAGGAGACGCAGGAACGCTGGTGAAATTAACAACACAGATGATGCATGTTGATAAATGGATTATGGGGGATAACATGCGTGAGAATATCTGTTGGCCCAGACATAAAATGTTAAATAGTGGCACCTGCAGTACTGCCATTATCTTGTTAAATCAATGAAATTATGATTAAGGAACATAAATGAACTATTATACTTCTTTGGAGCTGTTCAAGGTCCTGGAACCCTAAAGTTTTGCTTCAGATTTGCTTCGTATGGTTTTCCCATCTCTTTCTGTTTGTGTTTGTATTGTCTGTACTTGGAATTGTGTGCATGTGTGTGTGTGTGTTGTGCACGTGCCTACATGCACAAGTGTGTATGTTAAGCATGTGTGGGAGACGGAGCATGTTTCTGCGTTCTCCTGTGCTTGTGTGTGCAGTACAGAATATGAGTATAACTATATGCACATGTTTATGCCTGTCTGTGTCTGCAGAGTGTGTGTGTGTGTGTGTGTGTGTGTGTGTGTGTAGGGCCCTATTGGGGCTCCTGTCAGGAGTCTCAGAGGCCCTTGAATGGATGTAACAATGTAGGATTAGCTGTGTGTGTTTACTCAACACTGAATGAAAGGGGTGTGTGTTTGTGTTTGTGTGTGTGTGTGTGTGTGTGAGTGAATTAATTGGCCTTTCGGTAGAGCAACGCTGCAAATCCAAGCTGCCTGGGACCTCGTTCAAAATCAAGCCTTTCTCACTATTCATCTGCTGGACCGAGCAGCATCCAATACACACGCTATTTATGTTCCCACCACCACCACCAAAAAACACCATCAACAATGCATCATAGACCCTCGCCCCCACAACACCTCACACAAGGGAAGCGCTTTGTATTCAGTGTGCTGCTAATATATAACCACCCCCTTTCTCTTCCTCTCTCTGTCTCTGACACACACACACACACACACACACACCTTTAACTTCTCTCTGTCTGCCTTGTTTACACCCCCCGCATGCATACATGTGCACATAAACACACGCCATTAAACAATGTGTAACATCCAGTACACTACCAGTCAAAAGTTTGGACACACCTGACTGAATGTACTATGTTTTTCATTCTCTTAAAGCTATTTTGAT
The DNA here is from genome assembly GCF_048128805.1 of Centroberyx gerrardi. Lineage (NCBI taxonomy): Eukaryota > Metazoa > Chordata > Actinopteri > Beryciformes > Berycidae > Centroberyx > Centroberyx gerrardi. The sequence goes on from NC_136009.1 coordinate 25,843,261, forward strand.
CTAAAGGCTTCTGCTTAAATGCTTGAAATTTGTTTCTTAAACAAATATAAACAGTGAAGTTGATCCTTTGTATGAGTTTCTTTCCAAAGCCTTTGCCTTTCCATCAAGGCAAAGGGCGGCTACTTTAAAGAATCTAAAATATAAGATAGTTTTGATTCGTTTTAACACTTTTTTTGGTCACTGCATAATTCAATTTGTGTTATTTCATAGTTTTGATGTCTTATAGTAAATATAAAGAAAAATGTGTGTCCAAACTTGACTGGTAGTGCGCAGTATACACACAGTCAAATGTGCATGCATGTACACAAACACACACACACACACACACACACACACACACTCCACCTTATCAGCGTCTGAAAACCTGCAAGGCGACGGCTGTCTGTCTGTGTGTCTCTGTGGCTGTTCCTGTGTGTTTGTGATACAACATGACCGCGCTCGCTCCCTCCGAGGCCCTTATTCCCCCGGCGGAGATGAAATGTAATGGAGCCGATTCAATAAGAGCGCCGCCTCCTCGGGAAACGGGGAGAATCAAATCACACCAAATCCCTCCGAGCCTTCCCAGCGTTCACTCCGGCCTTGTAGCCGGGAGGGGAATAAAACAATGGTGGCTAATGCGCTTGGCTCTCCACACACACATACACACACACAACAGGGATGGAATATGATGTGGCGTTTGTTGAGGGCTAATAAAGGTAAAGCTATTCAATAACACGCTGACTGCTTTTACAATATGTTTTCAGTGAATTCAGCTTATTAATTTGTGGCGAACCGTGCCAGAGGGACACGGACGGGTGAGTTTTGCCGGAGCGGGCAGAACCAATCACTCACTGGATATAGTCTTCTGTGACTTTATAATTTACAGTTTGGGAGGGTATTTAGGAAAAATAACATGGCGACAAATGTTACCAGATGTCAAATGTACACTTCAGGGCCCCCAATGTGAAATATTTTTCGCTGTAATTGCGGGAAAACACAGCGGAGATAAAAAAGACTTAAGCTTCGGACAATATTATGCTTGGCAGATTGAGAGGGGAGCGAGAAAAGACCGGCAGTGTCCCGGGAGCGAGGTTACGCAATCTGGCGGCGGGCCAAAACAGACGAACTTTGCGAGAGAACATTCCCAACCTCATAGCACACCGTACCGCCTACGCAATACACCGCAGAACACCAAAACAAAAATGGCAAAATAAATGCGCTCACAAAGTCAACACATACACACACACACAACTCTTAATTCAGCCTCTGTCTCGCTGGATGTGTGGCTGTGAAGGTAAATGCGAGGAGTCAGAGGAACACGGCGTCTAATCCACGCAGGAAATGTTACAGTGCAGACCTGAGAGGAAAGCTCGGTGTTTTTCCAGCCTCGCTGCAGCAGACTGATTGAGCCGGCAGCCCTCATGGTCATGCTCCTTAAGGCTGAGGAAATGGCGGACTGTTCCCGAAGGCTTTCTGAAGCTCCTGCCAGCCTCTTTCATTTTTTTTTTTTTTTTTTTTTTTAAGTTAAATTGAAATTTCTGACAACAGTAGTTTTGAAGGAAAAAAAAAAAGAAAAGGCAATTAGAAAATGGAATCCACTGGATATTTATGCAGCTGCACTTTTTTTTTTTTTGTTTCCCCCTTCAACTGCCAAGCGCAGCAGTGCTAAGAAAGGCGATTGTAGGTTTTATGGCGGTAGGAGGAAGTGAGAGACGAGAGGGACTGTGTGTGATTCTGCTATTCTCATCTGGACCTAGAGGAAAGTTTGGTGGTGTCCGCTGGGCAGAGCGAGGCACTGACACTGCCAGGGTGAGGGGGTTGAATAATCACTGCTGACACTGTACCTACTCATATTACTGTAAGGCATCTACCACATGGCACATGTACAGTATGTGCTCTGACACCCATCAGGAAGATGATGATAATGATTAATATTATCAGTAGTAGCAGCAGCAGTCGTGGTAGCACACTGCAGACAAATCTTAGCAAGCCATCTGACCTCATGTGGAGTCTTAAAATATTATTTTTCTCACAACAAATGAAGAAATCTGCCAGTGGGGTGAGGTAATTATACTTGTTTGCAATGAAGTTTCACTTGTTTCAGGAATTTACTAGAAACAAGTGATAATATGTGGAAACAACAGAACAAGAACAAGGAAGATCACTCCACTAGTTTCAAGAAAATGTCACTTGATTCAAGAAAATTGTTGAAACAAGTTCATTTGCATTGGAAACAAATGGAATGGTCTCATCCTGTTGGCAGAATTTTACACTTCTTCTAAGAAAAATAACTATTTAAGGCTCAACACAAGACTAAATGGTTTGTTAAGATGGATTGTGTTTTTTAGTAGTAGCAGAAATAGCAGTAATAGCCTACTAGTAGTATTTGTTGTGATATTGGTAGTAGTAGTAGTAGTAATAGTGGTAACAGTAGTAGTAGTGGTAGCAAAAGTAGTGTGATACTGTATTGTTCCCTGAGGGGGAAGTCAGCAGGGTCAGAGGTCAGAGGTCAGTCTCTTCAGTTTCTTGCCTAAGCACTCTTCCTTGGGGATCCAACCTGGGACCTTCTGGTTACAGCGCAGTCTCTCTAAAGACTCACGTGATGTAGAGCAGAGCAGAACAATTAATTGAAAAAACTGGAAATCACAATGTGCGTTTATGCAATTTCCAAATCGCAGAGGCTACAATTAATTGCTTAAGAGAGCGGGGCGTCCAAACTGGATTTCTGAACAAGGTGTTTTAGAGCTGCAGGTAATCTTTGGTCCATGAAGCAAAACCTTTCATCAGACTCAAACTCAGTAAATCCTGCACACTGACATCTATTTATTTATTTTTATAAACAAAATCATATTTCTTTAAACAATTTTAAAGTTCTAAAAAAATCTGACAAGAAAAAGTTTGAATCAAGCTTGCAGTATTCTGTCAAATAATCGCAATTCGATTTTTTGTCAGTATCTTTCATCTCTGATGCAGAGTGCCACGTGTTGGACAAGCTAAATGCATGTAATCCACGAGGCTTATAAACCTCTCTGCCATCACAGTGCGACCCCTTCAGTTTGATTCTGAGTCATAATCTTGTGATAATCACGACATGGCAGCACCAACAAAAGGGCCATAGAAACACTAACATACCATTTTGATGTATCCAGAGTCACATCACGCTCGATTTAGGGCAGGAAACTGTCCGTACAATGTATTAAAGACGCTGGGAAATCAATCGGCTTCGCTCCCACAGACCAAAAAGCTGTTAACATCTCCCAAATACTCTGAACAAAGAAAAAGTCATACAGCAACATCCTAAAATCAAGATGGACCAAAATGAAATCTGAGACTGTTTACATTTTAACTATCATGGAGTGCATACTACTCTGGAAAGAAGCAGTACTGGTCTAGGAAAGAACTAACATTTTCCTTCACTCTCAGTTTCTATGGATATATTATTGCTTTGATCTAATCTCCCCAATGCTTAAGCTCTGATATCGGCCCACGCTGCCATTCGAATCCCCCAATAACAAACACTCCCGCTGTCGGGCGACCCTCCCTCCCTCCCTCCCCGCTACGCCTGGCATGGCGGGGTCTCATTCACTTCCTGGTCTGCAGGGGGGGGGGGGGGGGGGGGGGGGCAGACAGGAAGCAGGAAACGCACTTCCTGGTTCTCTCAGCAGGTATGTTTTTCTTACAGCTGGGGATCTGGGAGCGAAACACAATATCTGTAAGGAGTTTGTGTCTCTGGCGCTTACACTGTTACTATCAAAGCCTCCTGAAAAGAGCAAGTGTTTTCAGTTTGGGGCGAGCAATGTAAAGTATGAGGACTAGATATATAAACAGTTGTACTATAGTCTGTCAGCTATGTCTGTAACAATATAACCTGCATGCCTCCTTGAAGCAGAAATGTGCTTTAGCAGATCATGCGCTCCAGCAACCCACAACCCCCGTGCAAAGATTAGACCTTTAATAGCCGATTTTGTGAGAGAGTATTTTGTAACGGAGCCCAAATTCATTCAGTGACAAGACAGATATTGTTTCAGCTTCATCTCTCTGTGACGCAACAGAACGAAATACAACACAGGGTATTTCTCTGAAACCCACCGGAACAGCTAGGCCCGAGCCTGGAGCGCAGCGATTTCTCACCAAACTAATAAAGTTGTAAGGTCATGGTTATCCGTTTGCTTGTTGTTGTTGTTGTTGTTGTTGTTGTTGTGGGCTTTAGGGGGGCAGCTTTCTCACAAAACTCATTCACCCCTAAGAGGTATACAGACAAAATAATCTCTGAGTAGCATACTGAGGAGGTGGGAGGTGGGAGGGGGGAGGGGGGAGAGGGGAGGGTGGAACCGTATTTAGGCCTCAGACTTGGAAAAACAAAATGAGCAGAGACTCAAAGGCATCATAAACAAAAATGAAGTCCCTGACCAAATTAAATAACGGACTCTGCCGTATCAGCTAGTCCTTTTTCTCCCGTACATCTGCACACTCTCACACAGCAGCACATTGGAGGAGGAGAATAAAAAGAAAAAAACGAAAATCACTCAGCGACAACAGCAGCACAATGAATTATGAATCAATACGAGCTACAGCGCTCAAGAGGTACACACAGGCTGCTGGGGCCATCTGGGGCCGCGTGAACGGCACCGCTACGACGAGCCCATTCGTTCAGCCTCGGCGTGGTGTTCGTGCGCGCCGTGCCCCCGCCTGCGTTCCCCGCCGCGCCGCGGGCTATCCCGGCTATACGAATCTCTTCATCCATCGATCGGGAGAAGGATTGCGGGGCGACGTGGCGCTGGGAGCCGCCGCCGCCGCCGCCGGAGACGAGACGCAGGCGCTCAGAACGTTCCGGGCCTTTTTATTTGACGGGCTGTCACCGCGGTGGACTTCGGTTTTGGGTTATGGTTTCATAACACCGCACGCTGCTACCGTGCGGGAATACAAAGCGGCGGCTCAGAAGGAACACGATCTCCACGCCAAGCCCTGGGAATTATTTTGGGATGACTGACAGCTGCCAATCACGGACAAAGAAACTCACAAGATGTGGGAGGCTGAGCTGAATGCTTTATAGAAAGGCAGGGAAAAAGGGAAAAAAAAGGGGGTGAATGGAACAAGAGAAAGAGAGAGAGAGACAGAGAGAAAGACGGAGGATATACAAAGGTTTCTATTCACTCCCCCCCCCCCCCCCCCCCCCCTCCCCGGAGCAATCCCATGTCCCCCCTTTCGAACGGCGTATTGTGTCCAGCAGCCAGCGAGCTATGACATTTACCGTCTGCCTTCTGTTGCTGTGATTATTTTCTCCTCCAGGTGTGATAGCCGGCTACAACGCCGCTGCAGTCTCACCGCAATAACGCCGCTTCAAGAGTTATGAGAGCTGGGAATCCAGAGGCACAGTCTGAGACCAGAAAGACCTTTCAGTGAAATACCGTGACTGGGTCTTGCTTTTGAACTGGCAGTAAAACGCTCGCCGAACCGTGAACGGCGGCGCGTCACCTGGCTTGGGGTGGAAATAGCATCTGTGACGGATCGTGAATGCTGAGGGATTCGGTAACGCTGGTGTCAAGAAGGCCGCTTTGGGTATTCAGCAAAAATCCACCAATATGAGACAATCAAGATATGAAAGAAGCGAGGAAAAAAATTATATACGTAGTAGGTAAATTAAGTCCTTGGTTGGCAAAACAACACATTCACAGATGTTGAATAATGCAATTCCAAAAAAAAAAAAAAAAATGTTTTCACCCCCAAGATGTACACTACCAGTCAAAAGTTTGGACACATGCATTTTTCTTTATTTTTACTATTTTCCACATTTTAAAATAATAGTAAAGACATCAAAACTATGAAATAACTCAAATGGAATTATGCAGTGACCAGAAAAGTGTTACATCAAAACTATCTTATATTTTAGATTCTTTAAAGTTGCCGCCCTTTGCCTTGATGGAAAGGCAAAGGCTTTGGAAAGAAATTCATACAAAGGATCAACTTCACTATTTATATTTGTCTAAGAAACAAATTTCAAGCATTTAAGCAGAAGCCTTTAGATCAAAATGGCTTTAAGAGAATGAAAAACGTAGTACATTCAAATCAGGTGTGTCCAGACTTTGGACTGGTAGTGTAGATAGTGTTTTAAAATGGAACAGTTCAAAGGCCCCACACCCTTACCTGTCTGCAGAGGGAGGGCGTCCATTGCGGGCCTTGCTGACTTGGGTGTAGAGGGAGTCGGAGTGCTGGTGCTGGTGGTGCGGATGGATGTGGGGGTAATCGTCGCGGGGGCTGTGGGGCCGGCTGTGCCCGCTGTCCACGGAGCTGTCCAGCGGGGCGATGCCGGCGTACGGGTGCTCGTCCTCCGCCCCCGGCAGCGGGCGGCTCACGTCCAGGATCTCGGCGTAGTCCCTCTCCCTGGCCTGCCGCTCCCTCAGCTCCCTGGTCTTGGCCTGGATCCTGGAGGTGGTGATGTTGATGCAACATGTTGAAACCCGAAATCCAGGTTTTCGGACAAAGAGTGTGGTCCTGTGTAGCTTTATGAGTGGAGCATGGTTCTAACTCTGAGGCCACCTCTGGTAAGATGTATGACATTTTGGTACTATAAAGCACTGTTGTTCAGCAAATGGTATTTGCAAATTGCATTTAGCTGACACTCTTTTCCATATTGACTGACCATGAGTGCAACAGTGGAATAATGATGAATTCCTACATTGTCAATATTATAGAACTGGTGTTTTCGTTATACAAACATTTCTCTGAAACAGAATGATGTAAGTAAGTAACGTCAGACTGAGGCCCAGTGAAAAAGGCAAGAAGTAAGAGAGGAGGAAGCTAATATTATGAAGCCTAGCGCTCTGGTCCAGCTCACTGTAAAAATCTAGCCATACTAAGTTATCTTAGATATCTAGTTAGGCTAGCTGACCTTCCAAGATCATGAATGCTATGGTCATGAAGGAATGGGAAAAAATCACTGACATTTATACGCATGTTTTATTTATATCCTTCTTTGCTATTAATTTTTCCAGTTGGCTAACTTGTTTGTTGGCTCCGCCCACTGAGGTTTAACTCTGACTGCCTCAATTTCTATCACTAAAACGCCAATCTGTTACATAATAAGCCACCGATAGTGAGTGCAAGGATCAAAATCACAGCACCCAGATAATAGATGTGACAAATATTCCTGTGTCCCAATGAAGATTTTTTAAATTACATGTATGTATGTACCTGTGTGCTTGAGTTTGTCCATTTCCTCATTGTGCTTACAGGGATAGTAAGTGACTCTGAATCCCTTTGGCCACTGGACATCTTCCAGCAGTTACTTTTTATATGCATATTATTTGTGATCATTTTAAACAGAATATTGCTTTTAAAGAACTGCCAGAACCATTCTATTCATTCTGTGAACACATGAATGCTTATGTGACAACAACAAAACAAGCGGGCTGTGCAAAAAATGTCATTGTCATTCCTTATGAGTTATGGTTCAAACTTCTGTGAGGGAAATTGAGGCATCTACCTTAGAGTTTCCCCCTTTGTCAGGTAAAACCTTTATGTGACTAAAGCCTTGTATATACTGTGGAGCCGAGAGCCGCTTTTAATCTCAAGAGTCACATTAACAAAACACCAGACGTGCCACTGCAACATCTGCAAGTGATTGTTTATTGTGCCTTTTTAACTTTCCATTACAAAAGAGAGAGAGAGGATGTGGAGTCTATTATTTATGCTTTTTTTTCCCACTGAAAAATACCATAAACAATGCATAATAGGCCTTCGCCCCCTCAACACCTCGCACAGGGGAAGCACTTTGTATTCACAGAGTGCTGCTAATATATAGCTACCCTCCATTTCTCTTTCTCTCTCTCAAACACACACACACACACACACGTCTGACTTTTATCTGTCTCAAACTCACACACACATACACAGAACCACTCACACACACAAACACACACACTCTCTCTTTAGGCCATTACCTGGCGAGTAACTGGCAACACCACTCCTATAGCAGGGGGACTACCTATCGCGCAGCCCCGTAATTACAGCCCTGCCAATTATCAGAGCTTTACAACTACCAATTATCATACCGCTCCCTTTTCTCCAGGCCCCTTTTTAACGGCGGTGGAACAGAGAGCGGGACAGGCGCGGTGGTGACGAGGCGGGGGGGGGGGGGGGGGATAGGTGCGACTTCACTGAGCGCTCAGCGGGCTCAAATCTAAAACGTTGCCTCCAGAAAACTTGCGTGCTGCGCGTAATGAAATAATAAGTCACAGAAAGAGGGTGGAAACTGTGGGTAAAAAACATTAAGCGTGGAAATACTTTCAGAAAGGAGGTTGGCGGATTGCCCCGATGAGACGGCGACAGTTGATAGCATTAACAGCTCCGTACCGAATGTGGACGCCGCTGAGTATCTTTTGACCAAAATTTCTACCTCCTCAAACATCTTACACCGTGTCAGACGGCCGCCGGCGGACTCACACACTGTGTCTGCACTATTTGTGGACTCAGCGATTATCTAACGGCGCAGAAGGAAGCGGGGCCCTTGAGGGATCTATCTTTAAACCCGGAGGAAAACAGTGTTTTCCATCGGAGAAAGCGGCGGCAGAACTGGGAGCAGCTACTGATTGTATACACAAGCGCCGTGGCTGATAAGATAAGGCCAGACATACCAATCTAGCGCCCGGCTTTCTCGGCGCAGCCCCTTTCCATAACAAGCCGCCGGAGGGGTCGACAAGGCCATTTTCTAAGCGAGGAAGGATGCCGCTTTGTACATTGACAAACCGGTTTTGGAATGTGAGAAAGGACACGATCTGGACTCTTAAGAACTTAACCGAGGAACGCAGGGAAAGCACGGCACCCTGCCTCTAAAAACCAACAGATAGATCCTACGCATCTAAATCTCCATCACAACAAGCACTTTAAGAAGAACCAGTTTTGTTCAAAGTGCTTTACAAATAAATTCAAGTCGACTTGAAATGTGGCAGGAAGGAAGAACACACTTGGCCTAACTTTGTCCCCTTAGACCCGACATATTTAGGTAAGGAAACGCTCTTTAGTCTTAACAATTAACCTTGATGAGAGATGGAAATACCTCTAGAAAAGACAGAAGAAGGGGTAGAAGACGAAGAGTGAGAGGCTGAACAAAAAGAGGGGCGACATAGAGGAAAGAGAGGGAGCGGCAGGAGAAAAAAGGGGGTATAGAAAACGCAGGATGGGACATTACGGCAGAAGAAATGCAGCTGATGAGTGACCTTTCTACCACGTCAAGCCAGAACAATGGTCCATTATGTGCCATTGTGTCCACTGTGTAATAATCCTTCCCCTTAGCAGTAATGCTGACACAACTGATAGACCCGCGTGAAAGGCAGGAAGTACATGAAAGGAGAAGGTTCGGCGGGATAAGACGGCGGCATAAAGGGCCTTTGGATTGATAACTTTGGACATTTGGACATTTTGGACATCTGGACATTTTCTATAAAAGGCTGATTTGGCGACAAGTAGCTTTAGCCAGTTTTGAGGCTGTTGCTGTGTGCTTAAAGGGGAATACTGCGCAATTTTAAGAATTCATAAGAAGTAAACAACAGGGAAGACCCAGTAGGACAAGATGAAGAAGAAGCCCAGGAACTGATACTTCACACATCTGAATGTCTAATTTGGCTAAAAGCAATGTCACTAAAGTAGAGAGGCTTTTTCCTGTAAGTTAAAAGAGAATATTGGGGAAGTAAACACAAGAACACATCTTACATTAGTAGATTTTGGGCATTTAGCTGATGCTCTCCAGCACTGAGCAGGTAGGGGTTAAGTGTCTGGCTCAAGGATTCTTCAACGGGACAAATGGCTGTTGACACACTTTGCCCGTTACATAGATCGAACTTGTGACCTTCCGGTTACGGGACTGTCTCTTAAAACACTGACTGAACAAATCTGATTTAGCCGTAAGTAGTGTTTGCCATCTTTGATGATGTTGCCATGTGCTGCGAGGCAAAATCACATGTTCCCTCTGTAGTGCAAATAACACAATAAAGTTTCTCCAATACTAAAATCAGACACGAGGAACCACACCTAACAACACAGAAATCAAAGCAAAGCAACAATATTTTCTGCCTTTCTCACACATGAAAGGGTATTAGATCTCTCTAATAGTGGAAAATCATTTTTATCTCAATAATCTTTGCCTAATGACCCCCATCTAATAGTCTAAATCTGTATTTTTCAGAAAAAGTAATTCGAGTCGTGAGTTTTAGTAAATAAATCAGCAGTGAAAAACATCAAACCAAAGATATTTTATCCAAATTGATGTGAACATTTACAATGAATGTCACACATTATCTACATCAGGCGCAAAAGATGAAATAACAGCAATGAGCTATTATTTCCACGAGCTTGGCTTCTTAATATCTTTATCCGCTCTACAAATGACCCTCCATCATCCCCATCAAACCTCAGTGCGCCATCTGAACGAGTCCTGGTCTAGATTTGTTTGTCTGGCAGAGCGGCGGAGTCCGTTGGGACCTCAGACTTCAACCCATGAGGAAATCCATCCATCTAGTCAAACAAAGCTGGATTAACCGTAGCCTCCGGCAGCGTCCGATCGATACTGTAGGCGCTATGCACCGAGGAGCCGGAGCTCCCAGTTGAACCCTGGGAAAGCAGCTCGGCGGAACGCGTCAGCCGGCTGGATCGTTGTTTAGCATTGAAGCGGGCGCAAACTTCCACCTTCTCAATGGGATCCCACAGTCAATATCAGTGTATCGCAGCTGGTGGGTAAACACTAACAAGTGTGCTTGCGCTTTTTTGTGTGGTGTGTGTGTGTGTGTGTATGTGTGTGTGTGTGTGTTGGGGGTTGTTGTTGGAGTGAGTATTGTTGCAACTATGAGAATCCGCTGAACTAAATATTTAATTCATGCATTGACTTTCCCACAGCAGTTAGAAAATCACCAAGCTACTTCCTGGTATGTGGATGTACAGCACACCAACCTCCAGTTAGTTGATGCTTGTCTGGCTTCTACCGTACTGTCTGGTATATGAGCGCACATTGTATTTCTCTTATGCATGGCTCCTGGCGCTCTGTGCCACCTAAACAGTGCGTACCGTAATTCCTCTAAGCAGTGTGCATGGTAAAAAACGAACACACGCACAAACTAACAACCAACAAACAAACAAATGAACGCATGTACGAACAAACGCACACACACACACACACACACACAGCCTGGTTCTTATAGAGGTGTTCCTCCCGAGCACCTAATAATATAATATAATCTTCTGTGTCTTGCTCTTCAGCAGGGCGTATGCTTGGTGGGTTGATCACTATACCACCCTGCTGCAGAGAAGAAGAAGACAAAATAGTAGTTGTAGGAGAAGAAGAATACTGTCCATACTACTACTATTACTTCTAATAAGAGCTATATTTGGTGTCAGCCAAAAATCACTCTACCGTCTGCAGTTAGTGCAAAATGCAGCTGCGAGGCTTTTGGGCCAGGACCATCTTAGCATCCCTTCACTCGCTTTTAGGATTGATTTTAAGGTTTTACTGATTACCTTTAACGCATTTCATGGTCTGGCCCCCGGCTATTTTTCAGAGCTTCTAATCACCTGTGAGCCTGAGCGAGGGGGTTTTGCCTTCAGGACCTCTGGACTGTGGGACGACCTGCCTGAGGAGTTTAGACTGCCAAAACCAGTATCATCTTTTAAATCACTGCTTTAAAAACACTTGTATGAACTGGCTTAAATTTCTACTATTTATCGCTTTTAATTTTGCTGTATGTTATGATTCTTCTTCTTGTTATTATATTTGTGCAGCATTTTTCTTAAAGTTACAGAATGCTTCAAAACCACATACAGTGCCTTCAGAAAGTATTCAATCCCCTTGATCATTTCTACATTCGGTGTTGCTGCAGGCGGAATTCAAAATGGATTAAATTGAGATTTTTTTGTCAACAATCTACACACAACATAACCCATAATGAGAAGGTAAAAAAAATGAAATACAGAAATATGCTCATTTAAATAAGTATTCAACCCCCTGAGTCAATACTTTGCAGAAGCACCCTTGGCAGCAATTACAGCTTCAAGTCTTCTAGGATACGCCGAAAAAAAATCCTAATTTAATCCATTTTGAATTCAGGCTGTAACCAGACCAAATGCGGAAGAAGTCACGGGGGTTGAGTACTTTCTGAAGGCACTGTATCTGCAAAAAGTGTTTTTTTTAGGAATGAGGTGCACATTATCTCTCCCACCCATATATTTTGGAAATCACGCACAGCGGTTAAACTTTATCATCAGGACAACGGCGAGTTATATTCTATTATTGGTAATTAGTGCAAGTGACTGAGACATTTAAGGACACTAAATAATATAAGAGACACCACCCACTGGATTAACATAAATTAATTGCCTTTAAAAGCAACAGTCTGAACTTTAAACCAAAATCCAGCCAAACAAGCAGACCTTCTGACGTGGCATTTGCGCTAACCTTGCGCCAATTAAAAATAAAGATTATGCTATTATCATATTATTGGACTAACTGCTCTGCAAGCGAAAGGAAAGAATTACAAACCGAATTTTCCTAACGAGTGACTGCGGGGCGTAATGGCATTAATGACTCCTGCCCCTACACCAAGAGCACGGGAATTAATTAGCTGGCGGGGCTGTAATGGCCTTGGCATTTATAAACCGCCGCCCCCAAATGACTGGCACAGTGCCCGCCTGACATTTAGTTAGAGAGAGAGAGAGAGAGATAGAGAGAGAGAGAGAGAGAGAGAGAGAGAATTGCTGTCTTGGGGCAGTTTGGTTTTGGGCGCTCACCCGATAACAGCAAAAGAGTCAGAATTGATGTGCTCCCTAACCATCTATGGGGAGTTTCTTTCAGTGTTTCTTCCCCGTTTTTCTACCAAGAACATGTAGCAAAATAATTATTTATTTATGGAGCACAACATTTCCATCGCTTTGGCCCTTGTTTCTATCGAATTCAGTAGAGGGAATTCCTTCTATCTGCTGCATCATTGCGGTTGAAGAAGCTTACTTCCTCAAGTTTGGTCCAGTTCTCCAAAAAAACACCCGTTTCCATGTAACCGTCCCTTGGGGCTTTCTGGCTAAACTCTCACCATACTGTAAAGTAGCAGTAGTGAGGTCTCCAATTAGATGGAGTCATAACCCAGGTACATTAACTGCTACTGGATACAGAATTTCCCCTGGAAAATGTAATTTTACGGTGGGTAAACTTCTTTTTTTCAAATTAGGAAAAAAAAAAAAGGAGTGAACAGAAACCGGATGTACACGTCAAAGTAGGCGGTAGAACTGACAGACTTACTAGCCACAGCCAAAATGTATTTTCTTTTTCGAAATGTAGAGTGAGCAGCCCACTCCCCCTTCACATTTTAACTTTATTGAGACAGACAGTGGGGGGAAGCTGAGAGGGGCAGAGGAGCGCAGACAGACAGACGGGTTTTGTCGGGATTCGCAGTGTTGTAACCAAGATCAAGGCTATTACAAGACAAATTGGTATTTAACATTAAAGCTTTGTGACTATTCCCCAAGAACTAATTATTTCATTTCATTATGTTCACTTTGATTCATGGATCTTAGTGGAGCTGCAAGGTTATGACAACTTTTTCCCCCTCTTTGATATTCGATCCTAGACCGGCAAAGGCTCATGTGGGTCCGGAGACAAAAGGGCCTTCAGCGCGACACCAAACCGGGCGCATCACAACCAAAATGGGACAGTGTTAAAGATACAGCGGGACAGCCTCACCTCTCCTGCTCCAGCCTCATCTTCAGCGTCTCCTCCTCCGAGGCCTGCGTCTCCTCCGGCTTCCACTTGCTGGAGCCTTTACGCTCCATCTTCTCCCCCGGCCGCTCGTCCTTACGGTGCTTCCCAAACCTGCAGCACGAACACGGGCAGGACGGGAATCCATTTATTCACAAATACATGTCTATATTCCTTGGGATTTATTGTTATTATTATTATCAATAAGCCCTTCTCTAAGAGCAGAGCTTGTACCGTGCTTTACAAAAAAAGGCATCAAACAAAGAAACAGCAAAAAAAAAGTGTTTTTGTTTTGTTTTGTTAGTTTAAACCTGTATCACAAGTTCATGTTAGAGTAAGATTCTCTTAATTCGTGGAATATATTTTACAGGCGTGAAAGCTCTGATATTTCTAGGGCTGGACCCGAATATTCGACTATTCGTTCGTTGGGTAGGTATTCGGTTTTCAATTTTGGGATTCGGATATTCGTTTTTTTAATGTAATTTTGTATGTAATGATCGCTGCTTGGGTGTCTATATAGTGACGTCAAACTCAGAGTTTACTTTAGTATGGGGAAGTCGCTTGTCTGAGCCGTTGTCTCTAACTTTATGTTATAAGTCTCTTTTCGGCTGCTGAAACCTTGACCTATATCACAACAACGTCTGCCCTTAATAAAACTACAGCTGAAGTATGAAGTTTTTCGTCTGGTGTTCATCTCTTCTTCTCTAACGACTCCCCGGAGATCATCCACATCTCAACAAACGGCGCCCGAACCGTGTCGCGATCACCTCGGATTCAAGCTGCGGCCGCTCTCTTGAGTGAGGTCGGACTGTTGTTTTGAGTTCAAGCGGATTCGGCGTGGTTGCCGTGGACCGCTATCTCCGCACTATGACGGTGTCTCAGTGGATATAAACGGTGCTAAGCTACATTTTCCTTGGCTGCTAACTGAAGGAGCTACAAGACCGCTAGCTGGCCGGTTGCCAAGAGGTTGCCGCTGAGTTTGCGATCCCGTTTTGGAGCGTGTAGGAGCGACGGACCTGTGGACTTTGTGAAGAGGAACTGTGACTATCTGTGAACTTCGTTGGGTGAACTGTTGCCCATGTATGGAAAGCCAAGCAGTTTGAAGGTGCGTGACTCTTAACACGACCCCCCCCCCCCGGGCCGAAGCTTCGAATATTCGCTGTTGATTACTACCGAAGCTCCGGAGCCCAAAAAATGGTATTCGGGACAGCCCTAGATATTTCTTTATCATTTTTTATTCTAACTTGAACTGGAAGTGCACGGTGCTCTTTGGTGCGCCGGGTGAGTTCAGTGAGCCCAGGGACCGTGAAACCCATTAAAAACCCCATTCTGAAAGATGACATTATCCAAGGGCATCAACGAAGGGATCAGAAATGTTACAGGAATTCCTGCTAAATGGACTTTTTGGAGGTTGTCATTTAACGGCGGTAAAGTCCATGTTCTGGGAATCTGTTCTGGGAGTTTGTTCTCTTCCGTCTGTCCTGTATTTCTGTTTTTAATCACTTCGCTTCTGTGTTTTCCCGCTGTGGAACTAATCGATGGGTTTGTTCTGGTGGATTGTTCCATGCCTTTAGCGGACAGAGGTGTGCAGATCTTATCGACACGGTATCTATAGTACTACTTTGATTGAAACGAGGCACAAGTCATTGGTGTAGTTGTGAAAATGACAGGAGAGGATGATCACTCCATCTCCTCCCTGCTTGAAGGCAAACAGCAGAGGGAAACTAAGAAATCCTGCAACCATTACAGTAAAATCTTAGACATTTACTGACGCTCTTATCCTAAGAACCTTACAATAAGCCGACAGGTAGGCAGCTCAAACTTGTGGCATTTCTCTCTAACCATCAGGCCGCCCTTCAGAAGCTCAACGCCTCAAACATGATTGATCAAAAATGTTTGCTAGTATGTCTGCAACCACAAAAACACAAACAAACCCCCCCCCCCAACAACAACAACAGGTATCACTTAAGAGACAGCTAGGCGCTCAAATCAAACCGTTTGAAAAATCCTCCTCAAAACCTCAAACCCAATTGAGCCGGTGTAAAGGTGGGGAGTGGTAAGGGATGAGGGAGGCGTAGACGCAGCCTCATCACAGTAATTATATTCATGGGGAGGGGAGTGACGCTTAACGAAATGGGAGCTATTGCTGAGATATTTCAGGTTGATTGACTCGGTATAAAGCGGCGCCCTGTTGAAGAAATGACTTTGGCACAGCGCTCGCTTCCACAATGAACCGCCGTGATTATTCACAGGGAAATTGGTCCGGAGAGTATATCTACGGCTTCTAAAGAGACATGCAGAGAGAAACCCAAGAGGTGTGTGTGTGTGTGTGTGTGTGTGCGTGTGTGTGTTAATGAAAGAGAAAGAAGATAGTGAACGAGAGAGAAAAATTGAGCGAGAACAAGAGAAAGTCAATGACTGGAACATTAAGACCAAAAACTAAACTACAGAAGAAGAAAACCAAAGAAAAGCTCAAGAGGAGTGTGTATGAATGTGTGTGTATGTGTGTATGTGTGTGAGAGAGAGTGTGCGTAAGTGAGAGAGAGAGGGAGAGAAAGAGAAGGAGAAAGATAAAAAGAAAGTGAGTGAGGGAGAAATTCAGAAGATCAAAAGCAGAACAAGTAAGGATAGCACAAAGAAAACCCAAAAAGGTGTGTGTGTGTGTGTGTGTGTGTGTGTGTGTGTAAAAGAGAGAGAGAACAGAGTAAATGGAAAGTGAATGAATGAGATTAAGAAAGAAAGAGACCATAAACAAATGCAAAGAAAAGAAAAAAAGAAAAGAGAGGAGGCATGTGTGGGTGTGTGTGTGCATGAAATAGCAATACAGAGGAGAGAGAGAGAGAGAATTTAGAACAAGAGAAAGATAAAGTGAATCAATGAGAGAGAGAGAGGAGAGAGAGAGAGAGAGAGAGAGAGAGAGAGAGTAAGAAAGACAAAAAATAAACCAGGCAAAGGAAAGGCAAAAGAAAAGCCGGAGGTGTGAGTGTGTAGGTGTGTGAGAGATTGAGCAACAAAAGAGAAAAAAAAAACAACACTGAATGGGAGAAAAGGTGAGAGGGAAAAAAAAAAGTGAATGAATGGGAGAGTGAGAGCAAGATAAAGAGACTAGAAGGAAAATGAGAAGAAAAACCAAAGGTGTGGCAGTGTGTTGTGTGTGAATGTATATCAAAGAAAGAAAGAAAGAAAGAGAAAAAAACGAGACAGTGAACTAATGAAAGTTTGAGAGAAAGCAAGAAAAACACACAACAAGAACATGGTTTCTGCTGAGGCCCTGATGTAAAAATTCCAAGAGTTTTTCCGCGATTTTCCATAACTAAGTTGGATCGACCGCATGACTTGAAAATGCTGTTCCTTCCTGCTTTGTTAATGTTGTTTTTCAGCTTGGAAATTGATCTAAAGTGGTAAAAACAGTCTGGTTTCCACTACAGTTGAACTTGCTGTGGAGAAAACCAGCTGAAAACCACCATTGAAAGTTGTAAAATACATTCTGCTATATTAAAGAAGGGGTATCATTTGCTTTTTCAGCAATTTTATATAATTACCTGGTGTCTATAAAATACATCTGTGAAGTTTTTTTCAGTAAAAATCGTTTAGTTATAGCTTTAGCTATTCACTTCCCAGTGTTTGTTTCCCACCTACAAGAAAACAGGTCGTTTTACATAAGCAGCTTCTTATGCTAATGAGCTACTGCTTTGATTGGCTGGCCATTCTGGAAGGCCCGCCCTCCTCTTAGCGCTGATTGGTCGATTTCAGACAGTCCAGCGTCTACATAGAAACTGGAGCAAAATCTGACTGGCTTGTACAAGGGGGCGTGTTTTATAGTTAGTGACTGTGGGGAAATGGCACAGTAATATGATTCAATTTTTTTACTGTGATTACTTCACACCTCCAAGTACCAAAATCACCAGAAATACTAAGAATTGCCACATCCTAGGATACCCCCCCTTTAAAGTTGCAAAATTCCCTGATGATATTCCCTGAAAATGCATCAAATTCCCTGCTTTTCCCTGTCTGGAAAACAACCTAACTAAACTCTTGATATTCCATAAATTTCATGACGAGTGGGAACGCTGCAAGAGAAAATACTTCGAGATAACAAGACACCGAACTCTAAGAAAACCGAGGGATGAGAACGAGGAAGAGAAACCGCAGTGGGTGGGCCGGAGACGAAGGTCCATTACCTGATTAATTTAACCGCTTGCGTCTGAAATGCGGCGGCGGAGTGACGGCTCGCCGTTAGCGCTAAGAGCAGGGGCGATCTATCACGGCGAGCGACGGGTGACACTTCCTCTCTCCACGCCACTAACTTTCATTAACGGCCCCTTAAAAAACAGCCTAACTCTCCCTGACACACGTACACACCGCCGCGCCGAGATTTATGACTGGATGGGAAAACTTGGGAGAGGAGACGGGAGTATCAACCGTGACACCGGGGCATTTAATAATCTTAATATTCCAGGCACAGTTAGGCCCGCCTCGTCTCCGGCAGCGGCAATAAAGAGACTTAAGACGGGTTCGGCGGTTTGGGAAGACAACTTCAAAATGTCAAGGACTTCTGAAGCTGAACTGCTAATCCCTTTAACAGGACCGCAAGAACAAACAAGTGCATGGTGTTGCGGGGGAGTTTTCGGCGGCGTTTTCGGATATGCATGCCGCACCAATAAAATGTCAGTGAAGCGCGCCGGTCGGGACATCACAAACCGCCAAATTTGGGATTAAGTCAAGCGAATGCCTATAAAATATGAACTAAAGTGGTAAAATGTCAAGGACGCTGTTGATAATCTGGGAAGAGTTTTGTTCCTAAATCAGATATCGACCGTGATAAATGTGACACCTACTCTAACAAGATGATTGCTCGCATGAAAGTAAAACTCACTTATGTGCCATCTCAAGCACTTTCCTTAAAAAAGTGTTATTGTTTGTGTTTCTTATATATTGAGCGATGGACATCAGCTCACTGTTTTTGTGAAAAATGGAATGAAACCCTTCCAATGTATTGCGAGTGTGTAACTCCTAATCCCTTCAACAGGATGGAGGTGAGAAACAGGCTACAGTATTATTGTGAGGATGCCGACAGTTTTCCAGTGGCAAATCAGAAATGCACAAAGCAGCGCAGACATTACATTACAAAAAGGAGCAGTAACACAGTACTACTGCATACTGACATGTTACAGGAACACCATGCATGTGTGCCAGAATGTACTGTTAGTGTTTCACATTTTAGGCATTTAGCTGGTACTATATGAAGCAGAGATGGGGAGACTTGGACTCGAGTCGGAATCGAATCACAACTTTAAATGCTTGAGACTTAACTTGATGCATGAAGAGAATACTTGAGACTTGACTTCACTTCTGGTGACTTGGGACTCAACTTTGACTTGACTTTGATGACTTGAAAAGGTTTCTAAAGTCTTGACAAAAGATCTTGTGGTTGTGTAAATGATTTCTGAATTTGTATGGACTTCTGGCTTGACTTGTTTAGATCCTTTAGACTTGAGACTTGACATTCATGACATGGACTTGAGTTGGACTTGACTTGCTGTTCTACATTTAGACTTGAGACTTGACATTCATGACATGGACTTGAGTTGGACTTGACTTGCTGTTCTACATTTAGACTTGAGACTTGACATTCATGACATGGACTTGAGTTGGACTTGACTTGCTGTTCTACATTTAGACTTGACATTCATGACATGGACTTGAGTTGGACTTGACTTGCTGTTCTACATTTAGACTTGAGACTTGACATTCATGACATGAACTTGAGTTGGACTTGACTTGGACTTGACTTGCTGTTCTACATTTAGACTTGGGACTTGACTTGAGACTTGTGCCTCAAGACTTGAGACTGATTTGGGACTCGAGCAAATTTGACTTGGTCACACTGATATGGAGTGAGTCACAGTGAGCGCAACATTAGCGGCAGCTGGACTTGCTAGATTACCGACGTTACAGGCATCAAAGAGTAAAGAGGTCAAGGGTCAAACCTACAGCACCTTGACAACAGATCTAACAAAACATTCCTGTGACCCTAGAATGATCACAGATGATAGAGCGCTAACAGCATGTACAGCCGTGATAGTGTTACTCCGTTAGCTGTCAATATGTAAAGTCAAGAGTGAATTTCTGTGAAATATGAACAGAGCATGATGCATTCATTTCTTTCCAGCCATGACAATTCTCTCCTCAAGGAGTTTCATCCTAGAAAAGTGTGATTCTGAGTTTCTGAGAGAAACCGATGGCAGACGGCGAGGGCGATCAAAAACAGGCCTCACAGCGCGCCGTCTACGACACGTTATGAAGCTCATCGCAGCGTGAGCCTTTTCTAAGTTAGGGCTTGATCACTTGTACATGACCGAGAACACACACACACACACACACACACGCACACGCACACATACACACGAACCAGTGCAAAATTAGCGCAGCCCTCGAATTTCTGGGCAGCAACCGTCTTTGCCGGTGCCAAGCTAACAGATTGGGTGTTGCTTCAGAGTCCAAGTGATGATCAGAGTGGGAGGAAGAGAGAGAGAGAGAGAGAGAGAGAGGGAGAGAGAGAGAGAGAGAGAGAGAGAGAGAGAGAGAGAGAGAGAGAGAGAGAGAGAGAGAGGGAGAGAGGGGTAGATGGGGAGTTGGCAGGCTGCTCTGTTGGAAGGGGTTGATGGTAATGAGGCTTTGATTGGGGCTGAGTGTGAGGCCTTCGAGACATGAGAGGGTCAGGCAGTGACAGCTCTGTTGATGACACACACACAGACACACACACACACACACACACACACGCTCTCACACACACACTGCCCTCCCTCTCACTCAAGCCTCCCACTCCCGATCCCGCCCGCTCATACATGCAAATATACATGAAAGTATGGCTACAAGCTCAGAGTCTCCTGACACTTACTACTCCCGCACCAAAAACCCCTCACACACACACACACACACACACACACACACGACACTCACTGCGAGCTCTTGACATGTTGTAGAGCCACTTTGGTGGAACTTTCCCACTTTCATACACTCTTAAAAAAGACCTGTCATTCTCAACAAGTCCAGTGTGTCTGCCCAGCACACACAGTCATGTTCCTTTTTCCATCTTTCTTGCTCAGCCTCATCGCTGTGGTGTTTCTGCACTGCACTGCCCAGAGATCACCTGTCAATCAAAACAGTGTGGGGGCGGAGCCTGGATTTTCTGTTGATGCAGTTTCTCTTTTCTCTGTCTGTTCAGCCATGGTGGCTATCACTGCTCATGCTAACTACCCAGCTCTTCTTCTTCTGTTTATTCCAAACAAACCGGAAACAAACCGGTTACGTAAAACAGGGGATTATAGGGTGTTTAGAACAGCAAATCACTCACCGATACCGATAGTATCGGTGCCGATACCAGGCTAAAATGGAATATCGGTATCGGAGATTTTACCCAAGACTAAAATCTGATACCGAAAGCCATGAGTAACATGTAAGAAATAAAAGCAAACTGTCTTGATTTTATGCATTTGTGGCACATAGAAGCCTGAATTTCTCAAACAGTGGGAAAAACAAGGATTTTATCTCAATAATTTTGTCCGTTGACCCCAAACTAAGGAAGTAAGCCTGCACTGTTCAGTAAAAGTAATGGATCGGATCGGTACTAAACTTCCATACTCGTAATCGGTATCGGCATTGAAAAAGTGGCATCGGTGCATCCCTACTTGTTATAGGCTGAATCACTATTGTGTTACAGCAATCAGCGATAGAGAGCGGCAAATGTTGCAGACTGTTGTTGTTGTGGAAATGTAACGCAGAAATATGTGTTCCCAACTAGACACACAGATGGGTTGAATATATCACATCATTTTGTAGAGTGCGCGGCCGTCTCTTCCAGTAAATACTGGGCTTGGATCAAACAGGCAGTCAGACAGAGTTTTAATGGAGCAGATCACTGATGTGGCCAATATCGAGCCAATCACAGCTCCAGAACACTGATGTTTTGACAATGCAGGCCGATCGTTATCGTCTGAGATGAGGAGAGGCAGAGGATGGTTCAGTGTGTGTGTGTGTGAGAGAGTGAGAGTGAGAGAGAGAGACAGAGATTACTCCAGTGTGTCTGTATGTGTGCATGCATGTAACCTATACTTGCATGTTAGTGCAGTGTGTGTATATAATGTCTGTATGTGTATGACCCAGTGATTATTCCAGTGTGTGTGTGTGTCTGCAGAATATGCCTCTGTGTATGTGTGCATAGTGTGTACATGCCCCAGTGATTAGTGTAATGTGTGTGTGTGTGTGTGTGTGTGTGTAAAATATCAGTGTGTCCCAGTATTTACTCCAGTGTATGTATGTCTTTGTTTGTGACCAAGTAATTATCTGTGTGTGTGTGTGCGTCTGTGTGTAAAGTGTGTGGCCTATTGATTGCTACATTGTGTGTGTGTGTGTGTGTGAGTGAGAATATGTCTGCATATGTGTGTGTGCTGCTTTGTAATTACTCCAGTGTGTATATGAGTGTAAACTATGCCTGCATGTACGAGTTTGCAGTGTTTGAGCATGTGCAGCCCGCTGATTACTCCAGTCTGTGTGTGTGTGTGTGTGTGTGTGTGTGTGTGTGTGTGTGTGTGTTCCTGATTGCCTTCCACGAGTCTCCTTGCTCTCTTAATAGAGAGCTGGTGTCATTTGAAGCAGTCCCACCTGTGTAACTCTGAGCCCTTCTGGCTCCGTCCCTACGGGGCCCCTGAGGGCCAAAAAGCTCAATATCAGCTTCTGACAGCCAAGGCCAGCGCTCTCATTCACACACTATGTCTCTCTCTCTCTCTCTCTCTCTCTCTCTCTCTCTATTACTGTCCTCTCTCATTCGCCCTCTACCTCGGTCTACCTCTCTTCCTTTTTCACCGGCCCTCTCTTTCTCTCTCTTTCTCACACACTCACTCTCTCTTTTGCCCCTCTCCCTTTTTCTCTTACAAGGTATCTGCGGGTCCTTAAAAAGTCAGAAAAAGTCTTAAATGATCTAAATTGAAGGGCTTAAAATGTATAAAAATATCGTATATATTGTTTGAGCGGTTCTAATTTTCAAGCAAATATGAAATCAGATAGAGGCACTGACAGATTCTTTCCATCTGGTGATATTTACTGGAGGTGGAGTTGGAAAGTAAGGAAAACGAAATAAGGCAGATGGATGATAAATGGTGTAATTTCACCAAAAGATGTGAATGGGATCTGCAGTAGTGTCAGGTTTATTTTCTTATGCTGCGTTACATTACTGCACTTCCACTTGGTCACATTGTTGTTGTGCATGTCCACTCATACTGAATACAAGACAGTGTCAATTCTATCACCCTTAGCAATTAATTCCCTGGTGTCCTTTTTGTTAAAATGCCCATTCATAATTTTAAAGCTTTCATCGGCTATGTTCAACCAGAAAAGGCTGTTTTTGCGAGTTTTTTGTTTCTTTATTTTAGTTGTTCAATTTTTTAAAAGTTTAAAAGTTTTAAATTTGACTTTCTGAAACTTGCAGAAATATTTATACCCCCTCCCCCCACTGTCTGTCTCTCTCCATCCCTCTCTCTCTCCTATACTGCCCTCTCATTCGCCCTCTGCCTCGCTCTACCCCTCTCGTTCTCTTCTATTGCCTTGCTCTTGTTATCTCTCCTCTCTCTCCCTCTCTCTTTTGCCCTCCCACTCTCGCCATCCTCCTCAGCCTCACTCGATCTCTTCTCTTCCTCTAACCCCAACCCCTCTTTCTCCCTTATATTAGACCTCCTTCCCTTTCTCCCTCACTCTCTCTCTCTCTTATACTGCCCCCTTTCCTCTCTCCATTCTCTGTATCCCTCTCTTATATTGCACCACACTGTGTCTCTCTTTCCTTCACCCCTTCTCTCTCTCTCTCTCTCTCCATCCCTATGGACCTCATTACTCTCCTCTCTCAGACAACAGTCACTGTTCTCCCTTCCCTGTCACCGCCACTTTGGCTAATATGATGTATAGATGTATTACTGGCCGGGCTCGGAGGCTTCCCGACCAATCAGACAGAGAGAGGGTGGATCAAAAGGCCCGGACCTGGGAGCCAATGGTAATGGGGACGGAGAGAGGGGAGGCGTTGTGCAGTCTATGGGCTAATGGTAAGTGTGTGTGTGTGAGGGAGAGAGTTTCTGTCAATTTAACTAGAAGGGATTGTTTAGACAGGTGAAATGTTGGAGGCTGCAGAGAAAGAATTAATACTGCGGAAATGAGGCACTGGGGTCGAGTTGTCTGGTAGCCTAATTAGGGTTTCCACACACTTTTATCTGTTGTGACTGTGCAGCTTAGGCCCGGTCGGCTCATTTCTCTCACTCCTAGCACAGTGTTAACGGCTCTTTGCGGACGTGCAGCTCGGCACGTCCGACTTTTCTTCAAGTTCGGTTGAACAAAACACACAGTTTGTCATTTGGTGGACGCTTTTAGGCAGAGTGACTTGCGGCATCATGAGCGCATACATTTTTATGATGGGCGGGAATAGAAACCCTAACCCCGGTAATGTTAATGCTCTGCTTATTGAACCACACGGGACCGCAGTGTACAAAACTCACCAATGGAGTCGTGTCAGCTGTTTGCAGTACGAATCGATCAGTGTGACTTGGACAGTCGCACTGGTATTGAACACAAACGAAACTTTCCCTAATGTCCGATTCAGAGAGTACATATAGATCTGTACAGTGGACATTAGGGAAGTTTTAATGCTAACTATTCACTTTACAACAGCCACTTCACTTTACAATGGACACACAATACTGTGGAAGTGAGAAATTAAAATCTCCCTGATACATAATGTACTTATAGGATGTAACAACACAAGATAAACTCAGCACTCACAATTATATTTGTACACTTTCTACTTACATTGTGTTCTTGCACTACTGTTAAGTATATTGTGTATTCCAGGGAAACTCTCGGTGCAGAAAGTGAACAACTACCTCCAAAAAGCCCTTGAGCAAGGCACTTAATCCTCAACTGCTCAAGCAGACTTGTTCATCGGCCGACAGCAAAAAGACTATGGTTATAAAACATGGGCAATATCTTAAAAAATATGATTAAAATGGTTTAGATTAAAAATTATGACAGCGTGTCTTGTTTCTTATGTGCTTTGCTGCTCTGTCAAGCACTTTGTAATAAGCTTGTTTCATTAAAAGCGATCTGTAAATAATCTTCACGGGACGCGAGTAAGAGTTAAAACTCGTTTCCAAAGTCTCGCACCCTTACCTGAACATGTCCCCCAGTCCCTTCAGCATGCCCTTCTTGGCTTTGCTCTTGTCCTTCTCCTTCCCTCCCTCCTGCTGCTGCTGCTGCTGCTTCTTCTTCTCCTTCCCTCCCTTGTCTTTCTTCTTCTCCTCTTTGGTGCGGTTGGTGCCGTTGACCAGGGGCTTCTCGGTGCCGCCGGGCAGCGGGGTCAGGTCGGCCACCGTGGACACGGAGTCTCTCCCCGACCGCGAACTCTCCTCTGTATCCTCCTCCACTGCAGGGGGGGAGAGAGAGAGAGAGAGAGAGAGAGAGAGAGAGAGAGAGAGAGAGAGAGAGACAGAGAGAGAGAGAGAGAGAGAGAGAGAGAGAGAGAGAGAGAGAGAGAGAGAGAGATAAAGAGAGGGAGAGAGAGTGACGGGGCAGAATGGGGAGCACATCATATTCCAAGTCAGTTTTTTACCATTGCACAGGCAATAAAAAGTTGAACTACACCGCATATGAAAATCTATGAGTCTAATAAATGAAAGATAAAAGTGTTCTTATAGGTGCAATTAATTCAACGTCCTAACCCCTGCAATACAATTTAATAGCATACTGCAAGTGATTGAAGAGCTTTGTTCCGGAATGAGAAAGCCACCATTAGAGACCATTAGACACGTACTCTTACAAAATGATTAATAGCACAACATTAAT
Organism: Centroberyx gerrardi; assembly: GCF_048128805.1. NCBI lineage: Eukaryota > Metazoa > Chordata > Actinopteri > Beryciformes > Berycidae > Centroberyx > Centroberyx gerrardi. The sequence goes on from NC_136009.1 coordinate 25,868,852, forward strand.
TACTATTTTATGGTTCTACGTCAAGTATCTCCCACATATGAAAAAAAATAGTTTCAAAGAGTTCCAAAGAGAGATGAAAAACTGACACCTACTTTGACAAATTATTAATACAAATTGAAAAACAAATTCTCATGTTTTTGCAAAGATAGTGGTCGACTGAACACTTTCAGAAACTAGGTCCTCAAAATTTTAGAGGTATTGAATGATGAACTGCAGATAACTTTTGCTTATAAAATGAATAACTCTTCAAAATATTTGAATGCTTTGATGTGTTATCTTTGTTTTCGGATATGCATGTGAATGGAATATTTTAACACACTTTGTATTAGCTGAAGAGAGAAGAGAAAGGGATAGGTGACTTCATACACATCGCTCTGTCCTAACCTATGGCACCGACAGCTTGTCTTCGTCCCTTGAATATCTTAACCGCAGTGATCCTCACCACTGAGAAAAAACAGTTGTATATTTGTGTGGAAGGAGGCGGCTCGATGCACGAGTGCACTTCCCCCGACAGGACGCCGGTCTGTCACAGGGCTTTATCCATATTCCCGGCTCCTCCTGTCTAAGGAGCCTAATATTTACAGTGCGGTGCATTTGACAACATCTAACGCCGTAAAACGCTTACATCCTGAGTCAGCAGTTTGCCACATTGCCACAAGCGCTGAGAAAAATCTACTGCCACACATTCAGCGTTAGTCAGACCGCTGTCACTCCCATGCACAAGTATGGATGCCACGTCGGGATTTTAGTGATTGACACATCCATCAGTTCCAATGCTCATCCTCGTGATGCATTATCATTGCAGTGTTAGTGTAACATCTACATCAGTGTCATTTCAGTTATTCACAATGCAATGACACTGAACTCATCAGTGTATCATTTCACATTTTTGACATTTAGCAGTCGCTCTCATCCCTTCCCACGGGGGGGAATTGAAGCGTCTTGCTGTCGATGGATACCATTGGCTGGTTGTGGGGATCAAACCTGTGATCTTGCAGTAACGGGACGGTCTCGCTAACCGCTAGGCCGGCGTGTGAACGTGTAGCGTCTTACATGTCTCCATGCCCTCGTCGTCCTCCTCCGTGGCGGCCGGTCGGTCGTAGGACTTGTCGATGGCCGCCCTGAAGCTCTCGTTGCAGCCCCGCCCCCTGATGATGCGGGGGCGGGGCCTGTGGAAGGGGAGGTCCCCGTTGAGCGTTACCTCGGCAACGGCCGTCTGGAGGCTCTCCAGAGAGCTGGACTTTTTTAAGCCGAGAGACGGTCCCACGTCCTTGGTGGAGGAACCTGGGGGTAGGAGGACATCGAGGTATGTAGTAAAATAAACACAATATTTTGACTAAACCTTACTCAGCCTATGGTGGTGGCATTGTCGAAGTCTCCTTTAATGTATTTATCCTACATCTATCCTGCGTTAGTACTGTATACAGTGGCAGCCATTGAAGAAGTCCACCTTCATGCATGTATCCTCCATTTCTCCTGCATTCATCTCGACCAGCTACCAGGCCACAAGCAACTTCAGCAACTAGCATTTCCAACGGCTGGAAAGAGATGGAAACTTTTCCCAGGCAACTCCTCTTAGGGACGGAGCCAAAGCGCAGCAGTAATTCTGCAACAATGCAGTAAAAAGTAGGACTTCTTCATTGGCTACATCTGTTGTTTAAACCCCATAAGTTGCCCCAATAAATCAATACATCTTTCGCTGAGGAACCTGGGGGAACAGGGATATGGAAGTATGTATGAGCAAAGTTTTGAGTTACAATCTATTCTAAGACAATAAAATATATCTCTGAATTGAACTAACGGTGGTCCCATCTCTTCTTTTACTTGGGGAAGCAGTCTTAGTAAGTTTGTTTATATCTCTAAAATGTAAGTCCTGAATTGAGCGTCTCAATCTGTCATTACGCTACGCAGAAGCACACTGGACTCAGAATCTCATTTTGTTTCCATTCTATCATATCCTATCTCTGTTTACTTAAATGTCCGCTTAAATAAGCAAGTCTGTCCAGAATCAATATCTACAATGACCTTCCTTATGATCGAAGTTTGGTTTAAAATCTTGTCAAGGGCAGAGGATGATGGGGGGATGACGCACCACAACACGAGCCACAGCGAGAAGCACATCATCATGGGAGTTATGTTACAAGATGACTTAACAGGATGATTTAAGAGGATGATTTGAGAGGATGAGAGAGAAAATCATTTCAGCACCAAGGTAGACTCAGCGATATGACACACATTTCACAGTAGGCCACATCCTGCCAACAAAAGTGACCGATAACTGAAGTCAGCCAAGTATGACCTCAGACTCTTCCCAGTGTTTCCTCTGTGAATTTATGCAGCAGCGGAAGTTGTGAGTAATTTGGTCTTGGCTACACATCAGTCCCTGTTCTGGTGCTTCTGCTGCAGACGGCAGTGTTAAAGCTGCGTTCTTCGGATGAATTTACATTTCAGAAATTAAGCTCTTAATGAGAGTTGAATAAGCTTAAATTCCTAGACCCCCAAACACTACAAGCCACCATAAAGAAGGAGTGCAAGGGTCGAGGCCTAACAATAGGATCATGTTAGAGTAAAGTCCTAGGAGAAGAAATAGAATAAGACCTAAAGAAAGAGGCAGAATGGATTTTTTTTAGAGAGCAGCTGAGTGAGTAGAGGCAGAGTGTCATTCAGTGGTGAGAGGGTAATGTGAGGTGCTTCAAGTAAAAAATGATTCATTCTAAATATCAGGACTACAAGAGGGAAATCATACTGTTATTTTAACTTCACATGTTATCTAGCAGAGTGGGACGGTGGCTCAGTGGTTAGACTGTCGCCAAGAAGGACAAAGGACAAAAAAAAAAAGACTAACAAATCAGGTGGATTGGAGAATAGGCTTGGGCCAATATTCGATAATATTGAATACTGCAATATTTAGCGAACATGCCGATTTTCGATATATACCCTATACAGTGTATACAGTATATAGCCTAGAAATTTGAGGTAATTTAGAAGAAATAAAATAAAATACAAAAAAAGCAATAATATCGTTTATCGCGATATTTTGGCAGGGCAGCATCGCAATATAAAATTTTGGATATCGCCCAAGCCTATTGGACAATCTAAATTGCCCATAGGTGTGAATGTGAGTGCCTGTCTGTCTGTGATGGACTGGTGACCTGTCCCCTGCCTTCTGCCCAATGCATGCTGGGATAGGCTCCAGCCCCTGTGACCATGAAAAGGATTTAGCAGTTAAAAGAAATGAATGAATGAACGTTTGCCAATGAAAAAGAGGAAACACCGAGTCAAGACTCAGAGGACCAATCAAACCTGGATATTGTTTTTTTTCACCGAGGAGGAAGCTGGCCATCTGTGTGTGTGTGTATGTGTGTGTGTGTGAGTGTGTGTGTGTGAGTGACGATTCTTCCTGAACGACTACAATTTTCATTACAAGATGTGGCTCTGAATGAAAATAACCATCAGCAAAATACGAGAAACATGACAGCTTAATTAAACTGAGACTATTCGTACAGTAGTGAGGGCATAATTCCCCATATGGCACCTTTCACTGCTTGAAGAGGTGTATGATGGGAAAAAATAAATAAATAAATAAGGTGTGAGGGTAAAGGGAGGAGTCCTAATATTCTGTTTGCAAGTGTCAGAGAAGAGTACAAAAGAAGAGAAAGTAGTAAAGGAGTAAAAGTATAAAAGGAGTAAAAGAGAGAGGAGTGAAAAAGGAAGAGTAAAAAAGAAGGGAGGGGACAGATAAAGAGTGAAAAAAGAATGGAGAAAGAAAGAAAGAGGAGAGAGAAGGAAATAGAGAGAGGAGCAAAAAACAGGGATGAGATAGAGGGGAGAAACAGGAGTAAAGGAGAAAGAGAAAAAGAGAGAGACTAAAATATTGAAAGGGGGAGTAAGAGATGAATAAAGAAAGAGGGAAAGATGGTGTAAAAGCAAAAGTTAAGTAAACGAGTGAGAGAGTGAAAGAAAAGGAGAGTGTGGGAGGTGAGAGGGAGCGAAAGAAAGACTGAGTAAAGGAGACAGACAGGAAGAAGTAAAAGAGAGAGAGAGAGACACACAGAGAGAGAGAGAGAGAGGGAGAGACAGAGAAAGAGAGACTAAGAGAAAGAGAGAGAGAGAGAGAGGGAGAGAGAGAGGGAGAAAGAGAGGGAGAGAGAGAGAGGGAGAAAGAGAGAGAGAAAGAGAGGGAGAGAGAGACAGAGACAGAGAAAGAGAGAGGCTAAGAGAGAGAGAGAGAGAGAGAGACAGAGAAAGAGAGACTAAGAGAAAGAGAGAGAGAGAGACACAGAGAGAGGGAGAGAGAGAGAGAGAGAGAGGGAGAGAGACAGAGAAAGAGAGAGGCTAAGAGAGAGAGAGAGAGGGACAGAGAAAGAGAGACTAAGAGAAAGAGAGAGAGAGAGACAGAGAGAGGGAGAGAGAGAGAGAGAGGGAGAGAGAGACAGAGAGAGAGAGAGAGAGAGAGAGAGACTAAGAGAAAGAGAGACAGAGAGAGAGGGAGAGAGAGAGAGAGGGAGAGAGACAGAGAGGGAGAGAGAGAGACAGACAGAGAAAGAGAGAGACTAAGAGAGAGAGAGAGACAGAGAAAGAGAGAGGCTAAGAGAGAGAGAGAGAGAGAGAGAGACAGAGAGAGAGAGAGAGAGAGAGAGAGAGAGAGAGCACTGCAAAATGACAGAGCTTGGTAAGTGATTTTACTTTGTATCCAGACTCATCAAGTGCAATTTTACTCAAATTCTCTTTACTGCACTGGCAGATCATTTAAATAAATGTGACTTTTTCTCAGGATAATAAAGGGAAATTGCACTGAAAATGAATCAAGTGAAATTTACTGAAATTAGCCAAATGATCTGCCAGCGCTGTAGGATCACTTCACTGAAAACATCAGCAAGTCTGGATACAAGCTCAAATATATTGCCATTTCTTTGCAGCAAGAAGGAGAGAAAAAGAATACACAAAAAAGAGAAAGGAAGACATAGAGAGAGAGAGAGAGAAAAGAGAGAGAAGTGGAAAATTGAATACATGCAGAGTGAACAAGCCCGTGGGTTTGGCGGCGTCCCATTCATTCTCATCAGCCTGTCCCGTCCCCTTAACGTCTCACTGAGGTCTGGGCTGATGGGCTTTTCACGCCGCACACCCGCTTTATTTAAGGGCTTCGCCGAACGCCTTTCGCTAGTCACACTCCAGCGCCGGCCGTAAAGAAAAAAAAATCTAAAATCCACGCCGTGTTAGAGATCTGATAAATGGCATCGAGTCGCGTAAAAAACTTTTTTTTTGGGGTTTGTTTTGAAAAACCAGCTGAGTTTCACAGGAAACTAGTGATGAGGCGTCTGTGTGTTTTGTTAAATATGAAGGGAGGTTTGGACAGAAATTCCTGGTAACTGAGATTCAATTTTGGGGATAAAAATACTAATAAAATACTTATAAAATTTAACCCAGAATTGAAGATTAACAGAGTTTGTATTTAATTTTTAAACAAAGGAGTTTCAGATAAGCTGAGCTGGCAACTGAGATTCTATATTTCTTATCCAATTTTGAGGCAAAACACACTAAATGTTAAATAATCAGGCCTGGCAACACAGCTCCCAACAGTAAAAAACAAAACAAGCTGAATTGAAGATTTCAAACCTGGCAACCCGTCAAGTTTATCATAATCTGCGGCAGCGTGTTTGGACAGAGCGACACCGCTATTCAAACTGCAGATAAACGTTATCCTACCAAGTTAAGCTGTGGCGGCCTTACAGCAACAAACACACTGCAGTCATCTGGCAGCTGGAACAAGGAGAGGTCAGACTGATGCTGACATCAGGCTCAGCTGGAACTGGCAGCACCCGGGCTGTGGGTTCAGTCCGCATTAAGGAATATTCACATCATCTGACTTCACCGCCTTTGGTCGTCTTTATGCGGCTCACTTTATATAAAAAGTGAAGTCATTTGCTCCAAAATGGGAGATCTACTGTTTACAAAAGTGACACAAGCCCTTACAAAATGACTGACAGCACAAAATTTAAAGAAATGGCACTACTTCTTAAAAGATAGTAGGTAACTTAAGCAATAGGTCAATATATTTCTGTATAGCTGACTTACTCTAAGCACCATATATTACTATGAGTACATACATTCTTGGAAAACGGGCGGCCCGAATGGGAATTGAACCCTTGACCCTGGCAGCTGGCCAGTGGAGGGTTAAAACTCAATTTACCCTCTTTTTTATTTGCAGAATCAACTTTACACACCTTTTTAGGTTGACATAAATCTTTGATCTAAATTTAAAGAATATATCACATTAATACTGTAGGATCAAATTCATAGGTTATAATAAGACAGGGTCTTTTAAGGGAAAAGCATAAATTAATGCTTTTGTGAAAATAAAATAAATTTTTATGGTTGTTTGCCTTATGATGATCACTGACTGGACGTCATAATTTAGCCACCTTTTTATTTGTGACTCCATCACTGCCTGGCAGTTTGAGCAACACAGGACCACAACACTATAACACTTTTATAACCTGGATCCCTTATGTACTAAATTATAAACTTCAGGTAATATTCCCCCTTCCCAAAATGAATCTAAATTAACTCTTAAGTCACAAGCCACTCTCACACATGGATTTACAACGTGTTGGAAAAGTTGCGGGTGAAGCAAAGTGTGACTGGATTTCTGGACGCTGCCGGCGAACAGTAGCTAACAGTCTGGTATTGTCCTCCGCCATTCAAGTGTCCTTGTCCGACATGTGGCGGCGGTCTGTGTCAACAACGCTCTCGGCCAATCACGGCGCAGAGAGAGAGCGGGGCTAAGCTACCCCGTCTCTCCCCTCGCTCTGAGCTGTCGCGGGCTTCGGTTTCAGCGGGACGGCAGTGTTTTGGCCATGTTAAATGGACCATGGATCACTGATACTTAGTTGGGAGTGTGGATTTTTAAAAAGAGGCTGGGCGAGTAACGCAGGGGCCCTGGAAGTGAAAATAAACCCCCGGACGCTAAAGAAAACAGCCTGAAATCTATTAGCCTCGCAACGTTAGGGAAATTGAATAGGTGTTGGATTCCAAAGTGGGGAGAGGCCTCCGTTCCCCAGAGTGTCCACACTGCAAAAAAAGTCCACCTTAACAAGTCATTCGATCTGTTATCTGCAGTCTGAAGATCTGCCAGCGGAGTGAGACCATTCCACTTGTTTCCAACGCAGAGGGGTCTTCAGACAAGGCGGATCACTCCACTTGTTTCAAGATAATGGCACTTAATTGATTTGCATTGATTTACACCAGAAGCAAGTGATCGCACATCATTGGCAGTTTTTTTTTCACCTTTTTAAAAAGGGGCATCAAGTAATCTATGACCTTTATCAACCTCTAAATTATATATATATGAGTTTATCATTGCGATTATTATCATTACTTTCCTATTTTATCTTTCTTTCTTTCTAATATGTCATTCTATTATGCAAATTATGTATTTTTTGAGTTTTATGTGAAGCACATTTAATTCCCCTTGTGTATGAAATGTGCTATATAAATAAAGTTTATCTTGCCTCTATTGGTGACCAAAAGGAATTGAAACAACATGAAAAAAAAAAAACTTGTCTCTTCCTATACAAGTCTCTGGTGGAAATAAGGTTTGAAAGGCAGAAATCTCAGCACCTGGTGAGGTAATTGTTGAGTCATTAGTATTGATCAACAACCCCATCACCTCTCCACATATTATGGTCAATTTGTGTTATAGGGCAGTGAAAATCTTACTTATTGCCCCTTTAAGGAAAGTTAGATTTTAAGACTCGGTGCAGGATTAAATGTTTTTTTGCAGTTGTTTTCAGATTGTGCAACGCTGCAGCTGACTCATCTGTTGCCACCATTTGGCTGATAAACATTTTAAAATCTATCACCTACTCACGATCTCTTCCTCGCTGAGTCATGATATCATAACCTGCCCAAAAGTCTGAAACCATTTCCTTTCTATCTCATGGTTGCCCACACACTGTTGTTTCGAGGTTTCGACAAAAGTATAAAGTAGCGATTCAGCTATCCACATATAAAAAAAAAAAAGGTACATTGATGGCACATTCAGTCTTGTTTATGTGTCTCTTCCACAAGACTATATCCCTATCCTCTTTTATTCCTCCTTTCCTCTGTGTGTCTCAGTTTTTACTCTTTAATATTGAGTGAGCGTCCACAGCTAAACTTTGAAGAGTTACTACAAACTGCCCCGAGACAGCTCTACTCTCAAACTCTCTCATCTCTCTCTCTCTCTCCCTCTCTCTCTCTCTCTCTCTCTCTCTCTCTCTCCACCTCTTCTTTCAGCGGGATCCATTCTGTCGGCTAAGTCGCTGATTTTCAGAAGCGGGCCTTCTATTCAGCCGAGGTGACAGTGAAAACACACAAGACTTGACAATGACGGATGACTCGCTGTCAGCTCGCTGCCTTAGCCAAGGACAGAGTGCTTTCTCTACTCTCCCTCCCCTCACACACATGAACACACACACACACACACACACACGCGCTCGCAAACACACACTCTCGACACACAAAACAATTAGCGCTACGGCCGCATCTGACGCAAAGGAGGAAAATCAAATCTGTAGTTGCCCCCCCCCCTGCTTCTCAACCATGTTCAGCGGCGACCTCAAACTGTCACAAGCACTGCGAGTCTTCAATCTGCAGACTGACACATTTGTCTTGTCAAGAGTGAGCAAAACACCGAATACATGGGATACTACACAAATGAGTAAAAAAGGGCGGCGGCTGAAACTTTTGAAGTGGAATCTGCAAGAACGCCAGCTGAAGATACCTCTGCAGAGCGTCGTCTTGCTCTGTGCCTTTGCACTGCACTGTGTATCTATGTAGTGTTTCCATTTTAGTTGTCAATATATCTCTGCTCCGAGGCCACCGAGACAAGTTCCACTTCATTTATAGTTCTTGGCGAGGAAAACAGATTCTCATTCTGCCTTGCTGCTGCAGCTCCTATCCTTCCTCAGACAGTGTGCGGTAACATGTCGTCAAATCAGCACGTCTTGTTCGAATCTTAAGATGCAAAGAGTAACGGAAGACAAGATGGACAGCAGAGACTGAGAACTGAGATGATATTTAGGACTTGGAGCCAGAGGGGCATGAGTAGGTTTTGACCAAGAAAGCCAAAAATACTGACAATTTTGTTGCTTGAATATTGGTGAGTATGTAAATGGGTTTTATGCATGTCATTTGCAATAGATAAGTGGGACTACTCTACACTTTTGGTTGCTTAGAAAGATGCCGGAGGCGAAGGGTAACCTAGTTCAAAATGGAAGAAGGCTTCTGTGCACCATCTCCTTTGCAAATCTGACATTTATTGGGAGAACAGCTAAGCTTTTGGTAAACAATGTGCTGCATGTGATCAGATAATGAAATATCACATGGTATAATGTCATAAAACTGTAATTTACTTTTAGTGCAAGTCAGATCTCATAAGAGCTTTAAAGTCGAGATGAAACGGCATTTCGAGAGTATCTAACTTCCGTATCGTGACGTATTTCCGAGTGAAACAGGAAAGACAGGCGGGACGTAACGTTGGGAGGAATTTGATTTGAACGTTGAAAAGTGGGCGTGTCATAACACCCGAAGACACACCGAAGTACCGTGCTGCTGCTAGCTAGCTAACTAATGAATCTTAGCCTCTTAGCTCTGTACGCTAAAAGTTGAAGATTGATTGATGGGTGGATGTCATGATATTATTGGTTGAAATTAGTTACGGGCATGCTTACGTAAGCACACGGCATATTTTGTTTTACAGGAAGAAAACATGATTGAATTTTGATATAAGAATATAATGAAATTGATTTTTGGTATTTTTTTTGGCATATATTGTTAAATAAGTGCACAGTATGACCGGGGATGTGATCTAAAAGGGTTAAAAAGGCATTTTTCATTTCATCTCGTCTTTAAATGTGATGTACAGCTCATTCAAATACCACCTATACCCCCCCCCCCCCGGTTCCAGGCCTTTGATATGCACTGTGAGAGCGGATGGTGATGGTGATGGAGATGGAGATGGAGATGGAGGTTTTCCATTCTACCTTGCGGTGCAACCGGTCCTTACCTGTGTTGGTCTCGGGACGAGGTGTGAGGTTAATCTCGTCGGCTACTGTTAAAGGGAGGGGAAGGAAAAAGGGGAGAGGGGGGGTAACAAACATTTGGGGTTAAGTTAGTGCTCTTGACATTCCAACATGCGACATCCAGGCAGCGCTACGAACATCACAATGGCTTCATCTCAATTAGGATCGGACGCCATGCGAGACAAGGAGGGAGGGGGGGGGGATGAAAAGAGGGTTTGAGGATAGCAATCAGACATGTTGTGATATCAACACGGCACAGAGCGGCAATCCGGTCGGGAAGATTAGATATGATTATAGAGAGAGAGAGTGAGCGGAGAGACTGCTGCAGCCAAAGCAATCAGCATCTGCTCCAAGCCATTTCAAGGTGAATCAACACAGCGAAGTTCTTGACTTTGGTTGAGAGGTGCAGAGTCTGTTTTCATACAAAAAAGGCGAGAGGGTGGAATACATTTGAATATAAGGCACATGTTTGAAACATTAGAGGCGTGCAGGGGGGCATGTGTTCAAGGTTACGGCAGACTTGATTTCGTTGGAATATTCGCT